>NC_133357.1:28346769-28446769 GCF_030506205.2 Paramisgurnus dabryanus
CGGTTTCTGCCCGCATCTCGGCATGCCTGAGGGACATCTCACTCTGGATGAAGGATCACCATCTCCAGCTTAACCTTGCGAAGACAGAACTGCTTGTCATATCATCCGAACCAAAGATTCAGCACAACTTTTCCATTCAGCTAGGTTCCTCGACCATCACGCCTTCCATGACGGCCAAAAACCTGGGAGTGGTCATTGATGATCGGCTTAGCTTCACGGAGCATGTTGCCAGCACCGCTCGCTCTTGTAGATTCATCCTCTACAATATTAGGAAAATTAGACCTTTCCTAGATGAGCATGCTACGCAGGTCCTGGTCCAAGCTCTTGTCCTGTCCAGGCTGGACTACTGCAATGCGCTACTGGCAGGACTTCCAGCCTGCACGACCAAACCCTTACAGATGATTCAGAACGCAGCGGCAAGAGTGGTCTTCAATGAGCCAAAGAGGGCGCACGTCACTCCTCTCTTTGTCAAGTTACACTGGCTTCCTATAGCAGCCCGCATCAAATTTAAGGCTCTGCTCCTGGCCTTTAAAACCACCACTGGGTTAGCACCCCCTTACCTTCGATTGCTTATAGAGCCTTATGTACCCTCTCGATCACTGCGCTCTGCCACCGAGCGACGACTTGTGGTACCATCTCAAAAAGGGAAGAAAACACTAACGCGTACCTTCTCAGGAACTGTCCCACAACTGTGGAATGATCTGCCGGTCGTGACACGATCAGCTGACACTGTAGCTGTCTTTAAGACTCGGCTAAAAACCCATCTCTTCCACCATTACCTAACTTCCTAATTACAGATTTACTATCTTTATTTAGTTACCCTTCTCTTTATCTCTTTCTCTATCTACCTTCCCTCTTTATCTAAAAAAAAAAAAAAAAAAAAAAAACCACTACTAACATACCCTTGGCTATGTATATTGTGTTGGACTTGATGAGACTATTTCCAGTGCACTTATGTATTGCTGTTCTTATGTTGCCATAATTGCTTCTATTGTTTACCTCACTTGTAAGTCGCTTTGGACAAAAGCGTCTGCTAAATGACTAAATGTAAATGTAAATGTAACCCCGCTGCTTGCATCAAAAGGTTTTTACGGAGGCAGATGGAGGTGAGTGGTCGCGCAACTGACGTCTTCACCTTTTGAATCGTGCTCAGGCACGATTGCGCTCACACCACAGCCTTCCGCGCCTGAGCCCAAGTGAACCGTGCTCCGGCCCACCTCTGCAACCTGGCCGCGGCACGATTAACCAATCCGCGCCCGGGCAGGGAACAGAGCGATCACACTAGTCAAACAAACCAGGCTTTGGGGGTCAAACGCGCCCGAGCGCGGTTTGGTTTGGATAGTGTGAGTGCGCCCTAACTTGTTCCGATATATTTTAGAACAATAAAAAAACGGTTTGAAATGCAACATTGTTTTTCAAATATGTTTGTGATAAGTTTGATTAACTGTATTAAAAAAGCTTTTTGTACTGTAAAAGTTGTACTTAGCAGCTGCACTTGGATTGATTCTGTGTTATGGACTTATCAAATCTCAATTAAAGGGGGTTAAGTTTATAAAATGGCATTTTTCAAAATTTTTGTCATCATTAATTAAATCTTATATACAATTAATTCAATTTTTATTTGTTGACTCTACTAAGTTTTGTTGAGTTAACTTAAACTTCTTTTGTAAAATGAACTAAATTATTGTTTGTTGAGATTACTTAAAAAAATGACGGGGAACCTGTTGACATAATATTTTTTATTAAACCCAACATTTCATTTTTTTGAGTGTGATTGATATTTTTGATACTGACGTTCATCTGGTAAGTGATAATTTTAATACCCATGTCCTTTAACTCTTTCCCCACCATGTGAGATATCTTGTTAATTAAGAGAAAACATTTCCCTGCCAGTGATGCTTTCCTGATAAGTTTTTACGGGAATCTGTAGTTCCACTATATCCACCTTTGCAAAAATGCATTTATTTCAGCTTTGACCTAAACATTTTGTATTTTTGAAGACACACAGCCATATTTAAAGGGCGTGTTGCAGGTTAACCACCACTGTTGATTGATGGGTACATAAATCACTCAAGATATGTATATCATTTTTAAAATGTCTCAAAAAAGGTCTTAAAGACCCTTTTTTTAATGTTTTTGGTATTAACATTTTTTTTTAAGCAATTCGGCGATGACGTCACGTTGGGTAGAAGTTGATGAAAGCCTCAGCCAGAGCCATAGAAATAGATGAGACATTTATTGCCGTTTTATTAATACTTACGTTTATAATATGGAAATCATATATAAATAATAGGAAATATATAATGTGGTATACTGCAAAGTTACCCTGCTAATTATTATTTATGATATATGTGGAGATAAATAAAACTTTGCAAATCTGCTGATTCAATCCATTCATGTCCTGACCACCAGGCTAGAGAGTTTTAAACATCCTTAATCCACACTTACTAGTCTATCATATAATATCTAAAATATATTTTTATGTGAAATAAAAGGAAGTTTTGTTATATTGTTTATGCGATCATAACGAATCACACGATCATTTTATACACAGAAGCAGCGGTCAGCAGCTGCAGCGGGCTTAAATCCAACCGCATACTGCAATAAACAGGCGTTCGGCGGCTTTTTACATCAAAGGATGACAGGCTAGAAACCAATCACTGATCCCCGTATTTTTATAAATCCTGGACATGATTGGACCGGCCGAACGGGTTGAGCACTTTTATATTTGTTGAGCAGAGAGGCTGCATAGTTTGACCAGCGGGCTGCGGGAACCGGCCGCACATCAGACCGACAGACGGTGTTGCTAATATAACTCCCAATGTATAACTATTATCAGACCGGCCAACCGGGAAAGTCCCGACTCTCCCGACTGAAACTCCGCTACTGGCTGTAGGGAAATGTGTGCGTTTTGATCGGTGTTCAAGGCTCTTACCTCGCGACCAGATGTGACGACGTGACGCCTCACTCAGCTTCCAGGATTTGAGTCATGCTGCCTGAATTCGTTTGTGCTGAAGATCGCATACACCCATTTCAGCAGGATTATGGTCCCCCTCAAACCAGCATGCACGAGTATGTTAATTGTTTGTTTACTTTCTACACGAAGTTATGCTAAGGCTATCTGGCTTTCTGCCTATCTCTCTATACTAGCCCATCTATCTGTCTGTCTGTCTATCTATCTATCTATCTGTCTGTCTATCTATCTATCTATCTGTCGTTCTGTCTATCTAGTCTATCTATCTAGTCTATCTATATCTATGTATTTATCTATAATTTGCATTGATATAATCTGAATATTGTACTTTACTCATCTCTCTAGTCACTCTCAATGCTCTTAAGGCAAATTCTCTCCCCAACGTGACGTCATGCAGTGTGTTGAGGGGGAAAGGAGAATCCTTGCAAACCGCTGTACTTTTTCGTTTTTTATTCCGTTTTATGATAACCAACAACATAAAATACAATGGATAACAATTTAAATGTTTATTATCAACAAGCAAATTGCCCAAATTCGTGGAAAAATTTTACCTGCAAAACGCACTTTAAAATGTGATAAAAGAGAGCCAAAAAAGATAGGATGAAAAGTTTTTTCCTGTTTGTTTGTTTGAAAGCAGACATTATTTTCATCTAATGAAATGAAAAATATTTAATTGTATGTTTATATATTTATAGAAGAAAATGTTCTGGAAGGCATTTTCTGAAACTTTGTGAATTTTCTTTTTTACAAAGGGAAAGTTAACAAATGTCCTGAAGGGGTGTGAATTGGTTTGGTGAAAAACTAAATATGTGCAATCCATTATTTCCTACCCAGTCTCACGAAATTATGTACCTATAGACACATAATTTTTTGATTGTTTTTCGTGATACTGTCACGAAAATCCGCATTTTTTCGTGATCGTATCATGAATTTCTGTTTATGTGTCATTGTCACGTATTGGTTACTCAACTGCTTTTTTCTATTTTCAAACCAATTTCGCTTCGGTTTAGGGTTAAATTTGGTGTTTGCGTTAGGATGTCACTTTAAGTATTGGTTTATACTGTTTTTTCAGATTTATTTTTTATATTTTCTAAATTTTAAACCTGGCTTTAGGGTTAGAGTTGGGTAAGGATGTCATTTTATGTAAATCTAACCCTAAACCAAAGCGAAAATGGTAAGAAATTAGGACAAAACAGTTGAGTAACCAATAAGTGACAATGACACATAAACAGAAATTCGTAATACGATCACGAAAAAACACGGAAATTCGTGACAATATCACGAAAAAGAATCAAAAAATGATGTGACTATAGGTACGTAATTTTGTGTGACTGGGCATTTCATAAAAATCTTTTTGCAAACCATGCCATTTACTCTTGTGTCATTGATATCGCTATTGTTCTGGTTGTTCAGGCACAGAGAATGTTTTTTGTCAGAGACGAGTTCATCAAGAAGTGGATTATATTTAAGTTAGTTTTTTACCAAACCCAATCATGTTGCCTTGTAATATACGGCATGAGTCGCCTGGAATCATTTTGCAATGCTTGTGCATCCTTTTGAAGCTGGGGAGTTGGTCACAATCCACTCCCACTGTGAAAAAAGAACCCAAAGAGACCACTCATCTGTTTTGGTTTTAAAGAACAGAAAAAAGGCATCAGGGGATTAAAAAACACATGGGTGAGCAATGGATGAAACACATGAAGGATGACATTTGACTTCACCCTGTAGGAATTCATTGGGACATTGGGAGTCGAACGCGACAGTTAATTTAGTTCCACCCTCATGTCAAGACATACAGTCTTGCATAGAAAAAAAAAAGATTTATAACACTACAATATTGCTTTTACATTACAAACTGGAAAGACAAATGTGTGTGTGGTCAAACTGTTTGCACCAATTTTTTAAAAGTATGTGCGTCATGATACATTTGAGTAGTTAGACAGAGGAAGACAAGACGGATATGACAGGGTATGAGTCAATCAAACACACGCTGCCACAAAACTGAAGGATTGTGGTAAGGCTCAGTATTGTGAAAGCAGTTATGTCCATGCTGTGTTCTCCCTGTTAAACAGTTCATAGACTCATGCCAGATACTCATAAGAAACAGCTGGGAAGATTGCATACAAGTATGTTCACACACCCACAGTACTCAGTCCATCAAGAACATTCTCACAATCTTAAATTCAAGCCACACAGAGTATGTTGGTCTGATGGCACAGTGTTTATACCTTAATCATATCAGATTCAATTTTACTGATTCCCTTATTGATGGGTTCTTAAATTTTTGCAATACACATTCAGAAGTCCCTTTTCAGTAGAAGAGTTCTGACTTAATGTTTTATTTATTTTACCAAATCTCTGTATGCACAGTATTTCTTGTTTTTCAATAAACCAACACGGGCATTCTAGTGAACTGTCATCTGTGAAGATGTCGTTTTTTGTAGCCTCTTTTGTTAGCTCTGCCCATGCACCAATGTCTGGTCAAAACACTAAAATGAAAGAAAACATGAGCTTGTAGTGTCTTGTTCCTCAAAGAAGACAGCTTAGACAGCCATTGTCCTCTAACGTGTGCTTTATTCATTAACATGTTATGCTTACCGCTGCTCTGCCGCACATACACCTATACAGTACACTCTTATATTTCACTCTTATGAAACTGCATGGAGCTGCATTTAAATACTACATCCATCCCTTACTTGTAAATAGAAAATGCTACTTTAGGACCATTGTCAAACATACTGTAATGTCCATCAAATGAATAAGGAAAAGACTAAGATCAAAACCCTTTACTAGACTCAGGCTATGACTGTTGAGATCTGTAAAAAAACAAGATAATCTAGCAAAAGAAACAAATGGAGTATATTAGTAGAAACAGGAACAGCAGTCTATTTTTTTTAGACTTCACTTATCAAATATATCGGTGTCCTGCAATTCTGTCTCAAAGAATAGCCAGCGATACGTGAAAGTTCAAAGTGATCTGGATTAGGGCCAGTGTGGTGTGTGCTCTGTGGTAGATCATCCTGAAACACATCTGAAATTGAAGTTATTCTTCATTAAAGGTTTCGCTTTGATCCACTTTGACATGAGAGTTTCTTGAAGAAGACAGGTAAGACAGCCATGGTCCTCAAACATGTGCTTTATTTATACACAGTTTATGCTAACACCTATAATTCACTCTTACATACTTGCCTTGGTGTGCTAACCACTGACCTATATAAATGAGTGGATTGCACATGACGTCACAATTGTGAAGACCCAGCGCCGCCATATTGGTCATACATTCTATTAAATCAATGGACGTTATCAGATTTGAATGATGAAACACTACTAAAACTTCTTCTTCGTTTTTATATCTGAAGTCTCACTGTACATTATTACAACGCAAATGTCCTAAGTATGTAAATATTTAAAGTTGTACATTTTAAGTTTTAAACAGTGAGTTACTATACACTTATCTTCATTACAGTATCAGATCAGCGGACAGACCGTAGCATATGTATTATTAATCACAAACGTGCTCATTCTGAAATCTAAATAAATAACCATGCTTTTGTTAATGCATGCAATAATTTGTTATTGTTATGGGCCCTATTTTAATGATCTGAAACGCAAGTGCGAAGCGCAAAGCGCAAGTGACTTTGTGGGCGGATCTTGGGCGCTGTTGCTATTTTCACGGCGGGAGAAATAACTCTTGCGCCAGGCGCAAATCAATAAGGGGTTGGTCTGAAGTAGGTTCATTATTCATAGGTGTGGTTTGGGTGTAACGTCAAATAAACCAATCAGAACGCTATCCAACATTCCCTTTAAACGCAAGTGCGCAAGTTCCATGGCGGGTTGCTATTATTATGACGGATTTACCAGGCGTACGCCAGGAGCAGTTCACAGCCGAGAAGACCGACGTTCTTGTAAGAGCAGTCAAAGACAGAGAAGTTGTTTTGTATGGGGATGGGAGAAACCCGCCCAAATCAGCGTCGGTTAAACAGGCGTGAGAGGAAATAGCCACACTTGTCTCATCAGCTGGCATCCCCATCGTTGCGCCAAGCGCTACAATGATGTCAGGAGACGGGGGAATCCCAAGCTTGCCAGCATAAATCGGGCACACCGTGTAACGAGAGGTGGATCTGCCTCTACACAGGACCTGACGCCAGCAGAGGACATCGCTGCGTCCACCCTCACCGCTGAAAGCAGAGAAACGCAAGCAGTCCAACCCCAAAGTACTCTTACAAATCAAGTTCACATACATTAAGGTTTCTTATGAAAACATTTTAATTATTATTTACATAAAATAAACGTAATACAGCCACAAAACAAACTTATGAAAATATTTGAATCGTTATTTGCATGATAATTTTTTAACGCAGCCACACAAAATAAATAAAAACTATCACCACAATGCTCACCACTATGATTCCCCTTATCTCATGTGTTAATATTTTTTATTGTAACAATTTATGATTTGCAAAAATAACTGTTGCATCTGTGTAGATTAGAAAAGCAAAGTGTGTGCGCGTTGTGCATGCTATACATTATGGTTAAGCATGTGCCCTTAAAATAGCATAATGAACAGCGCGCAACGCGCCACTGACTTTAGACTAGTTTTTTCTGGTCAGTGGCGCAATTGTTTTTTGAAACGGCAAAATAGCATCAGGGATGGTTTGCGCCGGAACACACCTCCTTTTTTGCGCTGAACCGCCCAGGGAGCGCAAGTTCATTCCCTAGTTTGCCGACGTGCGTCTGTGGAGGGAAAAACCCGCTGTGCGCCGGTGCAAAATACGAATGATACATGCGTCACTGACAAAGTCGATTGCGCTGGGTGCAAGATAGGCCCTATATGTTATACAGTAATGTTTTTGTTTGTACAAAACAAAAAATGTTAATGGCATGTATGTTGAAACGTGATATTAGATCAAGCAATATAAAAACAAAACCCAATTTCGATGCCCATATACTTACAAAAAGCCATAGAATATAGGTTTGCTGTACTTTACAATTTATTTGAAGAAATAATGCTGACCATGTAGTACGCTCTTAATGTCATAAAACTTTACTAACTAAATGCAGCAGACACTCACCTTAATTTTTTCTATAAATCTCTTATCCTCCCCAAGTGAAACATAAACATTGGAATTAACATCAGAAGTAATAATTAATTTAAGTAAGTACACATATTTTAAAAATTAATCTTGTGTGACTGATACGCTGCAAAACGGGTGAATTTAGATCATGAATTTGAAACAATTTAAGTCAATGACACCCTTACTTCTGTTGGTTTCACTTCTTGCTGTTACATTAATGCTCAATCCAGTCATTTATAGATCAGTGGTGCTAACCAAAAAACATGGAACTGGAGTAACATGAAACTGGAGTTGCGTTTGAAAACTATACAGCTGACATCAATGGTTTCAGTGGCGCAGGCTGTAGAGCGTATGGCTCGTGGGGATGAATTTCGATGTAATGTCGATGGTTTAAATTAGACGTTTGCCAACTTCGCTCTTCTCCATTTTTACATATAACATTAAAAAGGCATTTATTTTCAATAAAAATGGGGAAAAAAGAAGTTTAAAAGTAATTTAAAGTGCTCAAATAGTGTTTCTAAAGAATGAAAGTATTGAAGATTAATTGTGCACTCCAATTATCACACTGCAGTTGGTTTGTTTGCCTTCATAACAAAAAATACAGCTTAGTAGCACAATACAACACAATAAAAACATGATAACACAATAAGAAACTACAGTATTTTTCCCAAAATCTTAACTCTTTCCCCGCCATTGACGAGATATCTCGTCAATTAAGAGAAAACGCTTCCCCGCCAATGACGAGATTTTCCGTCTTTCCGCAATACCGCTATTATCCACCAGGTGGCGCCCTTCCGCAACTTTTTAAAACCGGAAGTATTGCCCTATGGCAAGCTGCTGCATGTCCGTGTCTGTTTTAAAGATCGCTCTGAATGGGATCTCTATGAAAAGTCCGTCACAAATATGGAATTATTTTTGCTTTTTGCTCAAAATATGGTGTTTTTGCAAAAACCTACCCATATTCAAAAGCTGATTGCAAAAGAACCACTAAAGGTAGGATGAAACGGTTTTTTTTGTTTGAAAGCAGAGGGTCTGTTCTTTCATTTGGTATATTGTATGTTTATTTATTTAAAGAAGAACATTTTCTGGAAGGCATTAAACTTTGGTGAAAATCATGAAAAACGCTGGCGCTGGCTGGCAACTTTTTTTAAAAACGCTGGCGGTGAAAGAGTTAATTTAAGAGTTGGTGGAGGGAGGGATTTTATTGGAACTCATTACTATTTACCTGGATGGAGCAGTACAGAGCAGCAGGAGAGTGACGGCACGATGATTATTTATCGTACAGGTCCATGACGGAGAAAAGCGTTCACTCTCTCTCAAAGTTTTATTTCTTTGTTTAATATCATTTGGGTTTGTCATTAGACTCTTTTATTGGTTCTAGGAAGCTTTTTACCCGCAAGCGTGTCATCTTTGTTTGTTTGGCTCTTTGTTGGCTAATATCCGGGTGGCGTGCTTAACTTTGGGTGGAGTTATGTGCTGACATATATGGTTTCATCAACCGTATGTATTTACACTTGTCAAGCTTCATTTGAAATGTGTCCCAGACAACCTCCTAAAGTGGCTTGAGCGATCAGATTAAAATCCGTCTCAAAAACGTTTCAGAGGGCATTTATACTTAGTCTTTTTACGATCAGACAGCTATCCAATCAGAGAAAACGCATGAAGTGACCAGATGTAAAAAGCCCCTATGAAAATGCTGATATTGTCACATTGTGTAAATATCTATAGTTTTACATATAGTCTGGGAGCCAAAGTCTCAAAACCTCAATAAAATGGGTTGAACCTGACATGGTCTGCCATACTTTTTATTAGTATTTTTTTCTGTTAACTTTGACCCCAAGAACCAATAAGTGGAGGGTCTGCTCTGCCGGAAATATCGCGAAAAAAAATTGTGGCCATTTTAGTGTATGCACCCTTTATTTTTATCAGAAAATTGTAAAAAATAATTTTTTTCCTCAAATTCTCAATGGGTTGGGTAAGCTGTCAATAAATGCATTCCAGATACACAGAACACATGTGCTGACAACATCCACTGAAAAAATAACTCTTAAAACACATTTCTGCATAATTTTGCATCAATTTAATACAAAAAAGTAGGCGTTTTTTCACTTTTTTCCAATATTTTCATCTTTACTTCATTGGCAATCAACTATTCCCCCATGTAATGACATCAGTCAATATATCATTCTTTTCACCAAACAGTATACTCATTACACAGAAAAAAAATATAAAAATCCAACCAAAATCAATGGATCTGTGATGATTTTACTACTAGTTGGCGATCAACAGGCTCAGAACCTTAATAGAATTTTTGCCTACTTTCAAAATTCCGAAAGGCATATAACATGATTGTTAATGTCCACATTATTAAACATATAATGTTCCCAGGCTTTCTCACGGGTTTTCAATAGGCTTGTTCGACTTAATGCGGCACCACAAGAACCGGCAGCTGAATGACGTCAAAGTTCTGCGAGAGCGATTTAAAAGCAAACTCCTCCGTATGGTTTTGCGAATCACTCTCGCGGTAGTTTGACGTCACCCGGCTGTCAAGTCTTGCGGCGCATAAAGTCGAACAAGCCATCGCCCAATGAAATCACCACTAGCGATAGATCCCAACCAATCACTGCCCAGAGTTTCTGTGCACGTTTGAAATCGGCTGGTTTATATCTTTTGGTTTCTTAGCACAAACAAGAAACGATAACTGTTTTCCGTGTCTCTGGAGACGAATGTCTTTTTCGTCCTTCCCAGCACGAATTTCTATCAATGGCTGTTCGTGTCTGTGGCACGACTTTCTTTATCGTGTCATTTTATATTTTGTTTTCTCATCGTTGTTTCCTATTTTTAAATCATTGTCGCTTGGAATTAGGGTTAGATCCGGGGTTTGCGTTAGGATGTTATTTTTTGCATTGGTTTCTACATGTTTTTCGTCCACTTTTAAAACTATTCTCGCCTGGAGTTGGGGTTAGAGCTGGGGTTTGGGTTAGGAAGTCGCAGAAAGTGATTTTAACCCAAACCCCAAGCGACAATGGTCAAAAAATAGAAAACAACGATGAGAAAACAAAATATAAAATGACACGATAAAGAAAGTCGTGCCACAGACACGAACAGCCATTGATAGAAATTCGTGCTGGGAAGGACGAAAAAGACATTCGTCTCCAGAGACACGAAAAACAGCGGAAATTCGTGTCATCAAACACGAATAAATTAATCAAAATTTTCGTTACTATAACACGACTTGCCGTGAGACTGGGTTGGTGCATCATGCCATCCAGAACTGAAGCCCAGAAAATTCCTCTACAAATTATAATGTGATTATAATGTAACACTATAGCCTATAATGTAAGTGAGAATCTTTTTTATGTATTTAGACCTAGGTGTATGTGTGTGTAGTCATAGCAGTGAGTAACAATATGTTATAGTGTGCTGTCACCAGCAGTGTTTTTTCATATGTTATGGTGCGCTGTCACCAGTGTTATGTTTTTGTTGTGGTGCGCGTAGGCTATTTCTGATTTTGTCAGTCATCTAATGTCTCTATGACTCTGTCCTGTCCTATTCATTGTAGCCTGCTTGTGGACATTGCGTCATCACGTGCTGTAGTAAAGGGCCCGCCTTGATAATCCTGCTTAGGGGCCTGGTGTTGGCTCGTTACGCTGCTGTGTAAAGCACAAAGTCTTTAAAGTAACCTTGATCATCGAGTGAATGTTGTGCGTTACGAGAGCACAGAGAGAGTCAAGCGAGCGCTCATTCCAGCACTTGTGGCTGCATTTGTCCGCGCTTTCCCGTAGAGTTTCGCTCATGAAGTAGCCTACAGTATATGTGCCCTCGCGAGGATGCACGCAAATATTATTTTGTTTGCATACTCGCAAATCTCTCACTTGCGCGTGCTTTATCCATACCTTAGATTTGGATCTGAATAAACGTAACATACTTTCGCACACCTTTTAGCCAGTAGGCCAGCTTTTCAGATAAAATCAAACTGTGCATTAGTGTTATAGTCCTTATAATTCCCATTTTAAAAACCGTGTGTATTTTATCTATCTATCTATATATATACACACAGTGAGGAAAATAAGTATTCGAACACCCTGCTATTTTGCAAGTTCTCCCACTTAGAAATCATGGAGGGGTCTGAAATTGTCATCGTAGGTGCATGTCCACTGTGAGAGACATAATCTAAAAAAAATCCAGAAATCACAATGTATGATTTTTTAACTATTTATTTGTTTTATGATACAGCTGCAAATAAGTATTTAAACACCTGAGAAAATCATGGTTAATATTTGGTACAGTAGCCTTTGTTTGCAATTACAGAAGTCAAATGTTTCCTGTAGTTTTTCACCAGGTTTGCACACACTGCAAGAGTGATTTTGGCCCACTCCTCCACACAGATCTTCTCTACATCAGTCAGGTTTCTGGCCTGTCACTGAAAAACACGGAGTTTGAGCTCCCTTCAAAGAGTCTCTATTGGAATTAGGTCTGGAGACTGGCTAGGCCACGGCAGAACCTTAATATGCTTCTAACCACCTCTTGGTTATGCCTGTGCTTCATGTCTTTGTCATGTTGGAATCATCCTCTCCTTAATACAGTGCAGTTGCCCTGTCCCACGTGCAGAAAAACACCCCCAAAGCATGATGCTACCACCCCCATGCTTCACAGTAGGGATGGTATTCTTGGGATGGTACTCCTCATTCTTCTTCTTCCAAACACGTTTAGTAGAATTATGACCAAAAAGTTATATTTTGGCCTCATCTGACCACATGACTTTCTACCATGACTCCTCTGGATCATCCAAATGGTCATTGGCAAACTTAAGATGGTCCTGGACATGTGCTGGTTTAAGCAGGAGAACCTTCCTTGCCATGCATGATTTCAAACCATGACGTCTTAGTGTATTACCAACAGTAACCTTGGAGACGGTGGTCCCAGCTCTTTTCAGGTCATTGACCAGCTCCTGGTGTAGTTCTGGGCTGATTTCTCATCTTTTTTAGGATCATTGAGACCCCACAAGGTGAGATCCTGCATGGAGCCCCAGTCTGAGGGAGATTGACAGTCATGTTTAGCTTCTTCCATTTTCTAATGATTGCTCCAACAGTGGACATTTTTTCACCAAGCTGCTTGGCAATTTCCCCATAGCCCTTTCTTGTGGAGGTGTACAATTTTGTCTCTAGTGTCTTTGGACAGCTCTTTGGTCTTGGCCATGTTAGTAGTTAGATTCTTACTGATTGTATGTGGTGGACATGTGTCTTTATGCAGCTAACAACCTCAAATTGGTGAATCAATTTAGGATAATGAATGGAGTGGAGGTAGACATTTTAAAGGTAGACTAACAGGTCCTTGAGGGTCAGAATTCTAGCTGATAGACAGGTGTTCAAATACTTATTTGCAGCTGTATCATACAAATAAATAGTTAAAAAAAATCATACATTGTGATTTCTGGTTTTTTTTTTAGATTATGTCTCTCACCTACGATGACAATTTCAGACCCCTCCATGATTTCTAAGTGGGAGAACTTGCAAAATAGCAGGGTGTTCAAATACTTATTTTCCTCCCTCTATATATATATATATATATATATATATATATATATATATATATATATATATATATATATATATATTCACACACATACATACATACGCACGCACACACACACACACACACACACACATATATACAGTGAGGAAAATAACATATTATATATATATATATATATATATATATAAGCTCTTTAAAAAATATATGTAGTGTTTGAGTAATGGGTGATCAGATGTGTATTAGTGAAATAGTGTAAAGTGGGGTCACCCCTAAAAAGACAACCCACTGCCCCCCTAACCAGATATACTATATAAATTAAGTTTGACATTGACGAAACTGTTTTAAAAATAAATATTATAAACTTGTATGACTCGACTACGTGCACACACAGGTGCACAGCCACACACCCGAAGCATACTTTAGCACATGGTCTGTTCAAATTCAAAGTAACAACACAGTAGGCTATAAAAAACTGAGCTCAATGCTAAGCTTTTGTTGGTTTGTTTTTGACAAAGTAAAAGCACTAAAATCAAATATTGGCGTGAATATTGGTTTTAACCCCTGTAACCTTAATAAACAAGAATTATGAGCAATAGCACAAATAAATACAATAAAACTAAGTGAGAGAAATTAATAGTGCTTTCACAGAGAGGAATGAAGGCATATACACATTAAAGGGCATTCGAAAAGCCTCTGTCCACAATTACAGACATGTCTGAACTAAGCAGAGTAAATATTCCTGACTCTGCAAGGATTTGCTTGTTTACTAGCTAATTCATTAAAAAGGAGAGAAACGGGTTACACCACCCTAAGGGCATCAACAGTCATTACCTTCAGGATTAGAAAACAGCTTGCTTTGAATGAATGGAGAGGTCGATGTTTGACACCTGAAATTTGAACTCTTCTGACAGGTACTCATTAGTTTTGTCTTGGGACATTTGATTGAGCCAAGAATGCTGAACGAAAAACTACTCCATGTCTGAATGATCCTGCTTTAGTCCAAGGCCGTACACTGTAAAAAATGTCTGTAGAAATTACAGTATTACAGGGTATTACTGGCAACTAGCTGCCAGTAACTTACTGTAGATTTTACATTTATGTTATTTACTGGCAACAGTTTGTTCAATGTTAAATAAACACGTCAAATTTTCAGTCTTTATCTTCTACAGAAAGTTACTGGCAACCAGCTGCATAATTACAGCTAATTTTTTAAAGTGTAAGTTTAATTTGCTTTAATGGTTTGTGTATTAATTTACACTAATAGTCACGGCACTCAAAAAACAGATTCTGTATGCATTGCAACATAGTAACCTAATTCATTTTACAAAACACAATCCATGTCTGGGCGCGACTATGAGTGCATCCCAATTCAGGGGCTGCAGCCTTCCAAGGCCATAGCCTAATAGTGTTGCAGTGTAACACAATATATGTAATAAGTATGCAGAAATGTAAGCTTTCAGAAATGTCTCATTGAAAGTCTCATTGTTCTGCTTATATAACCTGGGTAAAGCTATCCTATCTCAGTCCTACAATGGGTACATTAACATCACATAACGTGTAATTTTCTGACAGTAAACTGTGTCTTTATTTTCACATACACAACACACACTTGTCAGCATCTGCCTTTAAACAAGCTAACAGTAAACATAAAATAATGTGTGTTTAGAGTGTCTGTTTGTTGTCATGTTTTTAAATAAATAAGTTATTTTCATTGCCATTAAAGTGCAATTACTGAACATAAACATTTGCTTGATAAAAGTTCATGTGGAACTTCTATCATGCACATGCATTCAAAGTCAGTAAGTCGCAGAGTTTTGAATGTTGTTCATCATATAGTATATAAGCATGCTGAACTTCATGCACTGCCGCAAGAACAGACAAGCGGATGACAGTTCACTGCATTGTTCACTGAGTCACTGAAGAGGTGGTGGCCTTTTGCCACAAAGTAATTACTTTCCTGAAGACCCCTGAACACTTTGGGCTGTTTGCCATGGATTTGCAGGGCTGACTAGACAGAGAGCTTCCTTGAAAGCTGCTGGAGAAATCGACGGCTGCCACGTCCGCAAACCACCAAGCGGCCCTGTTGGTCACTGCTACATAAACAGGAAATTATTTTCTTCAATGATTCTGCAGGCTGTTTGTGAACATCAGGACTAATTTAATAGTTATGTTACGGATGACCGTGTTTTAAGAAAGGGAATCTGTTGGTATCATCATATGAGTCTCTGTATTGTCTCACATTAATGCAAATATTTATGCATTCTCATATATCAATGAAAGATATATAACAACAGATTATCTGTTTAGAGAAATCACCATATTCCAAAAGAAAACAGAATTACTCACATACTTGAATTACAATAAACATTAATAGTACCATGTACTGTATTTTGCATATAATATTCACATATAATACTATGTCTCAACATTTTAAATATATGTATAATTTAATAAGTCTTTAACTCTCAAACTTTTTAAGCTAGCTCAAGAATTATAACATGTCAGCCAAACACACATATTACACACACAAACAAATATTACACTTTCTCATACGAACCAACAGATTCCCTCTCTTAAAACACTGTCATCTGTAACATAACTATTAAATTAGTTCTCAAACATCAATATAGTATTAATTTACATTGAGTTTCACATTTATACACTTCACATTTATATGACCATATATGGTCTCTGAAATCAGTAATCACACTTTCATCAGTGGTACACGTGACACACACGCATGTTAACTTGAACGAACCTTTAGACACGTATATTTGAACAATTAATACACTTTACACAATGACACTTGCCATTTACCACAGCTTTTACATATATAAAGTGTATTTAATTACAATTACTCATCTCATACCTGGTTAGGGGAGATAAAGAGTCAATAAAAGACACAGGACACGGAGCTGCTGCAACATCATCTGAGTCTCTTGCTGAGTCCCAATTCGCCTACTTGTAATACGACCTAAAAGAATGTACTGTTTTTGTGAGGATAATGTAAATACTTTTGAGTGTGTAGCAAAAGAGTATGCACGTTCTGGGACATACTTCGATGACATCATGCAACGTGAACTAAAACGTGGTTGCCTAGTTACGCACACCAGACTGTTAACAATATTTCATTCATTCTTATAACTTATGTCCAATATAAATTTAATTACTATTCCCATCTTTTTTTCGCATCAATACATTTTACAATGTGTTCTACCAAGTTGAGGAGTGAAGCAGAGCGTCATTAGACCCAAACGCAGGTCGTTTGGGAGGCGGGTGGTTCTGACGTTCATGTCAATGTGTGTAAAGAAAGCTACTTATTTTAAAGTCAAAATATTTAACGTTTATAGTATAACTGTTGTAAAAACGTATTTTATACTTAATTGTATGCTTATGTATATAAATCAAAAATACCCAGATGAAAATGAACCATGCTTTTACTAGTGTAAAAGTGTAGTAACCATGTTTCTTTCGTTGGACTAATAAAGTTAACATTTGTACAGCCACAGTATTAGTACAAATACCAAGAGGGTCAGTGTGGTTGCTCCTCCCTCCTGCACGCAATGGGTTGTGGGCAATTTTAGCCCTTAGAGTGTGCATTGATCTGCACTTTGAATTCTAACCGGAAATAGTAGACCTCCGGGTATCTTTGGGATACTCATTACTTCTCAACGAGAGGACCCCCAGGAATGCTCGATCAGTATTGTGCTTTTATATCTCCAGCACCTCTTGGAGAAGAGGCTGTCACCACTTATCATTAAAGTAGATATCGCGGCAATATCCGCGCATCACGTACCCATAGACGGTAGATCTGTGGGTCAGCACGATCTGGTCATTAGGTTTTTAAGAGGTGCACGGAGGCTGAATCCTTCGCGCCCTCCCTCTATTCCTCCTTGGGACTTGTCCATGGTGCTGCAAGCCCTTCAGGACTGCCCTTTCGAGCCTCTGCGGACGGTGAGCGTCAGGTTTCTAAACCTTTGACGCTCCTCGCATTGGCTTCTATTAAAAGGATAGGGGATCTTCATGCATTTTCGGTCAACGATTCGTGCCTTCAGTTCGGGCCGGCTGAATCCAGCGTTACACTGAGACCCCGGCAGGGCTACGTGCCTAAAGTTCCCACCACTCCCTTCAGAGATCAGGTGGTGAGCTTACAAGCGCTGCTTTCGGGCAGACCCAGCCATGGCTTTGTTATGTCCTGTGCGTGCACTACGTGTGTATGTGGATCGCATTCAAAGCTTTCGGACCTCAGAACAGCTCTCTGTCTGTTACGGTGGTCAGCAGAAAGGGAAAGCTGTCACTAAACAGAGGATGTCTCATTGGATTGTAGACACAATCGCCCTGGCTTATGAGAAACAGGGCATTCCTTGCCCTTTTGGGTTGAGAGCCCATTCAACCAGATGCGTGGCTTCATCTTGGGCTTTGGCTCGTGGTTCCTCGCTTTCAGATATTTGTAGAGCTGTTGGCTGGGCGACACCTAATACGTTCACTAGATTCTATAGTGTTCGTGTTGAGCCGGTATCCTCTCGAGTTCTCTCGTCAGATCAGTGAGAACATCGAGGAACGGCTCCTGTGTCGGCTTGGAGCCCTTCTTTTTGGTGCTGCGTAAAAACCGCACCATTATGGAAGGCCATCAAGGCAAAAACGTTACAAAAAATGTTTTTTGTCTTCTCCACCGCTTGGTGGCCGATGTTGCGGAGCATCGGCTGCCAGCCTCTCACTAGGTGTATCCTTGACTATCTGGGTGAGGCTAGCGCCCACATTGCGCCCCTAGTGGTTTCTTTGTGAAGTATTTCCGTGGAAAGTTTCTGATTTACCACGTTTCCCTTAGCGGAGTTCGTCCCGCGCCTCTCTAGTGTTGCTAAGAGAGTGTATTTTTTTATAGACCTCGTGTCTTTTTATCCATCACCCTAGTGGTAGACCCCTAGAGGGTTTTCTTTCCGCAGCGATCTTAGTCCCGCCTGACGAGTTCGCTTCCCAGTTCGCCTAGTCACTATCGTGGGTTAAGGAACAAGTAGTGACCGGCCTCTGCTTCAACCCCATTTCCGTTCCCTTAAAGAGGAGAGTCGGAGGGTTTATGCAGGCACTGGAAGGGTCAGCTTCAGTGGCGCTTTGGTAGGGATTCCCAATTCGTCGGTCACGACGTGACGTCGTAGTGACCGACTGAAAGGGAACGTCTCGGTTACATATGTAACCCTCGTTCCCTGAAGGAAGGGAACGGAGACGTCACGTCCCGTCGCCACAGTTTGCTGTTCCACTGCTGATATCGGCCGGACCCTTTCCTTCTGTCCAGCTTTCTCAGCAAAAAATAGCTGATTTGATAACTGCACCAGCCGCTCATTAAATACCTGTGCGGCGGGGCGGCGCCGGCAGATGCAATTATCTGCATGCCAAGTTCATTGGCATTTTAAAGGTTTCTCGAAGCAGATAGGTCACCCGCGAAGCGGTTCCCAATTCGTCGGTCACGACGTGACGTCTCCGTTCCCTTCCTTCAGGGAACGAGGGTTACATATGTAACCGAGACGTTCTCTGCAACAGCCAACTGTACATGTTGTCACTGTATCCTCCTCCAGGCCACTTTATCCTTGCAGACAGAGAGTACACATGCCGCTGGCACCCACTCCCCCTCATCACTCCCTACAAGAGACCAGTCCAAGGTTTGGGAGGGCAGTGCTTTAATGCTCATCATTCAAGGGCACTCTCTATCAAAAAGTGTGCTTTTGGAATGAGAAAGACCAGGTTCAGAGCCATCTTTCTACATGCGCTGGAGGTGCACCACACCTTTGTGCCTCATATAATCACATCACAATGCCATTAGAAACATACAGAAAAATATTAAATTTAAACGTTAAAACCAAAAAGGGTGTTTTACCTAGCACCACTATCATGTTGTAATTTAGGCTGACACTTAAAGAATACACTGTTGTGAATTGTATTAATAATTACTACTATTACAACTACAGACATGGAAGCCATTGATTGAGTCGGAAACCAGATGAAGGACTCAGTGGTGGCCAGTGGAAATATTTAATCAAAGCATACAGCCTACATGATGTCCCACTGAGAGACGTTACCAGGTTTTTGTGATAACCCATCTTGTTCCAGCAGGAGCCAGGGACGGACTGGGGCTAAAAAACAGCCCTGGACTTTTTCCCAAATAGGCCCATCATCGCCCCTAGCCGTACGCAACAGACACAATGATTTCCTGATACTATGCCACAATACTGTCAGACTATCAGACGTTATTTAATATTTTGTCAATGTAATATTACACTTTGATTTTTAATATGGATGTGAAATAATGAAAATGGCTAGGCCCTATATTAATTTTGTCTGTAAAGCTTTCACAAACAACCACCCGAGGGGTATTGCACAAAAGCAAGATAAGGGATTAAGCTGGGCCTTTTCTGTTATCCTGGCTTTCTTAATTCTACTTTTGTGCAATACCCCCCTGGTCTTTGCCAAATTTCACAATACTAAACACAAATATGAAAGACAAGAAAAAAATGCACTCTGATAGAAGACAGACAGAAATTGCAAGCTAGGATTTTTTGGTTAAACTAATATTTGGTCAATTATTTAGCCCCTTTTCTTGTATATTAGCACGTTTAGTGTGGTCACAATGTATGCCTGATATTTTCCGTTTAATTCAATACCTTCAAGTCTTCATTGTAGCAGAAAATGTGAGCTCACTATAATCTCTCAGTCAATGAAAGAAATGAAAACCAATGCAATACGATGAATGTCCACCCACAGACTGTTTGTAAACAGGGTTGGATAAATATTTTTTGCTTTGATGTGTGTGATTTTGGTTAGATGACAGTTGTAGGTTACAGTTTGACAAGAGTTTACAGTTTGACAAAAGCACAATGTTTTGTTTTATTGTGACTGCACACAAATATAAGCAAATACTTTGCAGTTTGAATGATTTCCCATATGAACAAAATGACGGAGTATGTATTGTTTTTACGTTTCCACTGTTCAATCGCGCCTGCGCCTCTCTTTCTCTCCTACACGCGCGCACACACACACACACACACACACACACACACACACACACACACACATCACGTCTCTCTCTTACAGTAGTTGCGCATTACGTTAATTTTCACGCAAGTTTTATTTATTTTTATATCTTGTATATTATATTATAATGTCACGTGTCCTGCTACTACTGGCGCTTAGCTCTTGTTGGTGTGAAGTTAACTCGGTCTGTCCTGTCCCTCATCATGACCAGGCTGTGGATGCTCAAGCTCGCGGACATAGAATCTTGCAATTCCAGGAATCCGTGGACCAATCACGGCTAGTAGGCCGACTCTTCTTCCTTGTTTGTTTTTTTACACGTAGCAGCATATAAGTGATCGTATTAGTGCCTCTGCTGTTGGCTGTTCATATTGCGTTATTTTTTTTGCCGTCGTCCAGGCAACGGCCCTCCGTTAAACGGCCGTTCTGGACTTTTCCAGAACACACAGATTGCCAATCCGTCCCTGGCAGGAGCACATAGGACTCCCTGCACAGCTAAAAAAGGGGTGAACCAAACCCAAAAAAGAAGGATAGAAGAAACTGTATATTCCTATTTATTTTGTTTTTTTATTTTTCCTGTTGTAAAGATGCATGCACAAACAACATCAATAAAGTGAAGTGTTTTATTTATTTTTCAAAGTGACACATTCTCAAAAAATAAATGAAAATAAATGTCATTTTTCAACTCATTTTTTAAGTAGCACGAACACCTAACACTGGACACTTGCAATCCTAAGAGAGAGAGAGAAAAATCATGGCAGTTAATATAAAAAGAAAAACAACACCACAACAGTTCAGACCATAATGTACATACTTTGTACTTTTTCTTTAAATTGTCAAACTTTTTGGAAGGCCACAGCCCCTGAAGTGGGATGCACCCTATGTGATGCCAAGTCTGGGTCCTTCGGGTGGAGTAAATTGGCATCAGAAAAAAATGACAAGTACAGTTCACTTCCTGACTGTAAAAACTGTCACCTTTAAAACTAAGATTGGGGTCAGTCTTTCCAGACTTACGTATGACTTCTTTGTAATGTTTGGACAGATTTATGCACTAAACTTCAGCTATCCCATGGGACTGACCAACAGATTTGAATTTACTCAGAAAATTGTACTTGGTCTGGAAGATGTTAAACTTTTACCCAAGTTGCAGACTCTCAAGAATGACTTAATAAATAGGTGTGGCCTTATTAAATGCATTTCCCATGTAGTTCAATGTGCTTTCCTTCTGTGAAAAGAATGCCTTAAAGTTGGTGCATGTTTTCCAGCATGTGGCCCAAACTACATAATGTGCCTTTGTACACTCCTGAACAAAATTTTAAGACCAGGAAAAACATTACAAGTATTCGCATTTTGCGCTAATGGATCATAACCAGGTTGTAAGTACTTCTTTAAAATCTCAAAAGAAGAAACAGGAGCAAGAGACAAAAAGTATAGAGTATGCCATTAATTGAAAACTGCATTTAAACTCAAATAGGCTGTTTATCAGCTGAGCAAACGTTTAAGCCCATAGCTTTAAGAAGTTTAAATCTGCACAAAAAATGGCTTTCATATCATTGTCCTCCAGACAGTCAAACTGCAATGGCAAAGGCAAAAAGGTTGTCTTACTTTGAGCGTGGCAGGATTGTTGAACTGCACAGGCAAGGGCTCTCACAGCGTGCCATAGCTGCTGATGTTGGGCGCAGTAAGAAAGTAATTTTAAATTTCTTAAAAGATCCTGAGAGTTACGAAACAAAAGTCAAGTGGTTGACCCAAAAAAAAATGTCTCCTGCCCTGAGCCGGAGGATCCGACAGGCTGTTCATGAAGTCACAGGCCGATCCTCAACCCAAATTAAGACCCTTATTGATGCTGACTGCAGCCCAATAACGATAAGACTGCATCTGCAAGAGAAGGGCTTCAAAAACAAAAAGCGTCTTTAAAGACCACGTCTCCTCCCACAACACAAACTTACTCGTTTGGAATTTGCAAGGGAGCACCAAACATGGGACATTGAAAGGTGGAAGAAAGTTTTATTCTCTGACGAGAAAAAATATAACCTGTATGGTCCTGATGGCTTCCAACGTTACTTGCATGACAAGGACATCCCACTGGAGATGTTTTCTACGCGGCACAGTGGAGGAGGCTCCATCATGATCTGGGGTGCTTTTTCCTTCAATGGGAAGATGAAAAAAAAATGGAGCTTCAGGTCTTGCAGGGGCGTCAAACGGCAGCTGGCTATGTGGATATATTGCAGCGGGCATCCCTCCTGACTGTGGGCTCTCGTCTGTGTGGTAATGACTGGGTCTTTCAACAGGACAACGCTAGAGTTCACAATGCCTGCCTGACAAATAGCTTCTTCCAGGAGAATAACGTCACTCTTTTAGACCATTCCATTGAGAACATTTGGGGATGGAAGGCAAGGGAAGTTTACAAAAACGGACATCAGTTCCCTACTGTAGATGCCCTTCGTGAAGCAATCTTCACCACATGGAGCAATGTTCCCACAAGCCTCCTGAAAACAGTCGCATCAAGCATTCCGAAAAGAGTTTTTGAACTAATCAACAAGAATGGTGGGGCTACTCACTACTAAATCCTTTTTGACCCTTTTAGTTTTGTTGTGGGATATTTTTGGGTTATGCACTCTAAAAACTCCTGGGTTATTTCTTCAACCCATATTCTGGGTTATTTGTGTTGGGTTAAAATTATGGGTTATTTTTTCAGAGAGTAACCATTTTCTGGGTTATAGGGCTAATATTTTGACCCAATTCCTGGGTTGTTTGGGTTTCTGGGTTATTTTTCAAAGGTTAACCCATGTTCTGAGTTAACGCCCTGCCCCCCGCTGTTCTGGAATTTTCTCACAACAGTCGATTGAAATAACTGTCACCGGAGTTCGCGGCGCGCTCGATCCGTTTTGGCCTGGGCTTCTTCGTTGTGTATTCAAGGTAAGCAAGTATTTTAAGTGTCAATGTAACGTAAACTTTCTGTGTCCATGTCCCCGTTGCTTATCTCATTGTTATAATACCGGTAAAAATACGATAAGTACAGGGCAGCTATGACTTCGTGCAACGTTAAGGGGGTTAAGGGGGAACACCAGACGGGGAACACCGGACGGGGAACACCGGACGGGGAACACCGGACGGGAAGCGCCGCGCCGTATATAAGACCACTCGAGGTATCCCGCACTTTCTCAGATTATGGCCAGCAATATTGTTATGTTTAAGGACATTATGGAATTAAGATATATCAGTACTATGTTATGATTGTACTGTATAATTAAATACAATCGTTGCTGAGTCTGCAGTCTGAACACTTTACCTCAGAGCGTCCGTAAACTGAATGAATTTAGGATATCACCTGAAAATCCAATATCAACCAATTTTCATGAAAGTAGCTCATTTCTGTAAATGAATGTAAAATTTAATGTACATTACAGCACATGGTGAAGTCTGTATATACATTAACGACGAATTTGAGACAAATACGTTAAGTGTAAATTTAAAACTATGTACATGGCGCTCGGCGCCGCAGACAGACGCAAAATGGCGCCGCCGGTAAACACACATACTGTACCCTGTGTCTCTTCGTTCCCTATAGCTCGCGAGGTCGTGAATCAGTTTATCATGTACACAGGTTCGGGCACTGGTAAGGACTTTAGCTCGCTTGACATTGGGACACTGTTCACTTATTATCCTGTGATGTGGCTGCTTAAGCGTGTTGTGATCACTCACAGCTGTTACTCATCAACAACCGGCAAAACCAACCGTTGCTTTGAGTTATGTTTACCAGCTGCACCATGCTTATAATATTATACAGTGTTCTACTGGCTGAAGTAGTGAGATTTAAAGAAGCAGGTCAAGTCTTCAAATTGTTGCTAACCTCTATATGTTTTCTCCAGGTCTGTTTAAATGGACAGCTTTGTCACTGACAAGTTAACTGAGTGGCGGCTGTTTGAGCTGACAGAGACATTTTTGAGGTGAGCTTTTTACTCTTATTGCCCTCATATCATCTCTCTATACCTAAACATTTTTCTTTAAAGGAAAACTACACCGTTTTTCAATATTTTACTATGTTTTTACATCAACTAAGACAAAATAATACATCCCTGTCTTTTTAATGCGTGCAGTACATCGTGTACAGCATGTCGTGAATGTGTTAGCATTCAGTCTAGCCCCATTCATTCCTTAGGATCCAAACAGGAATGAATTTAGAAGCAACAAAACACTTCCATGTTTTCCCTATTTAAAGACTGTTACATGAGTATTTAAACGAGTAAGTATGGTGGCACAAAATAAGAGGTGACGATATTTTAAGCGGATTAAAAAATGAGAACTATAATGTATGGCGGTAGTGCACTTAGTTTGCAGCACTTTGACCTCTGGTGCAGTAACATCACTCCTGTGAACTCTCTCATCTTTTTCAAAATCAGTGTGATGAGTGATGATGTTACTGCACCAGAGGTCAAAGTGCTGCAAACTAAGTGATCTTCCGCCATACAATATAGTTCTCATTTTTATCAGCTTAAAAAATTATTTAGTGCCACTAGATTTACTGGTGTAACTACTCATGTAACAGTCTTTAAATAGGGAACACATGGAAGTGCTTGGTGGCTTCTAAATTCACCCCTGTTTGGATCCTAAGGAATGAATGGGGCTAGACTAAATGCATTAATAACGCGCTGTACAAAGATGAACTGCATGCATAGAAAAAAGGATGTATTATTTCGTCTAAGTTAAGGTAAGAACATAGTAAAATATTGAAATACTTTTTCTTTAATAGGGCTTAAAGGGATAGTTCACCCAAAAATGAAAATTCTGTCATCATTTACAGGCCATCTACAGGGTTGAGAAGAAGACTATCCGGCATTCCACTGAAGAGTCCCTGACAGCGTTCATACACCAAATGTCTGTAAGTACAATGGACCAGTTTCTCAGCACTACTCTGAGAGAGAATATTCTTAATTCTATAACTATACTGTTCATGTGAAAGAAGGCTATACAAGGGACATGTTTCATGTGGAAGCTAAAGGGTGAATCCTGGTTTAAAAAACAACTTCAAGGTTCCTCGCAGTTGTATTTCAGTTTTGGTAGCAATCTGACTAAAAAGTTAAGTTAAAGATGTTAAGTTTTATTACTCAGTGGTTCTCAACCCACATTTTCTTGTACCCACTCAAAATGAAGACACCAATTAAGAACCACAGCTCATTTGGCTTCCTTGTACAGTTAGTATCAGCATTATAACACAAACTGGTAGTCTATTATCTTGCTTACAATTTACGTTCTACACAATATTCACTTTATATCTTTCTGTCTCTGTCTGTTTTAGGTTGGAACAAATATGGTGGAATACAGTGGCGGCTCGTGACTGCTCATCAGAGGATGCGCTAATTCAAAATAAGTGTTCAGATTGTCACGTGTGTGGTTCCCTTTTCCAAAATATGTGTCCTGCGTGTCGAGAGATCCTGTGTGCATCACATGTTTTCAAAATAAGTGCCTGCTGCACACGCGTCAAAACCGTTTATGATAAAAGAGACGCTCATGTTTCTAAAATACACGCCAGACACTTCCTTAACAGTAAACTCCTATTATGCATGAGATTATGCGAGTATCTGGCAAACGCGAGCATCTGTTTTATCATAAACCCTTTAAACGCGTCTGCAGCAGGAACTTATTTTGACATGACACGTGATGCACACAGGATCTCTCGATGGGCAGAACACATATTTTAAAATTACAAACCACACACATGACAAGCTACATACATGTTGTGACGAACTTTGCATCGAGCATCCTCGAATAAAGAAGTCACCGGCCAGCACTGGTGGAATACCTTCAGCAATCGAAGCCGTTCCCCTCTGGGAGATCTCAAGCTGCACACAACCAATGTTTGAAGACTTAAAGCCTCAAGTTCAATCCAATTATTGAATGTTGTCAAATGTTTGAGAGTTGTTTATTATTCTATTTTTCCTTTCTAATGTTATTACAGTGTGACCTAAAATAAATAGGTCCAAGTGTGCATTTTTATATAGAATTGAATTGAATCCAATAAAAATTTAAAACTGCTTGAAGTGTGTAAGTGTCTGAATTTTTCTTTTCTGAAATAAGGCATAGTTACACAATTTAGGTTATCTTTGACCTTTGGTTAAAAAGGATCTACTAATTTCTGGGTTTTTCCACCCAGATATTGGGGTTGTTCTTTTGACCCAGAAGTTGGGTTATATTAACTACAATTTTGGGTTATTTTAACCCAGAAGTTGGGTCAGGTATTTAACCCAGAAGTTGGGTCAAAAAGAATAACCCATTTTTCTGGGTTGAAATAACCCAGAAATTAGTTGGTCCCTTTTTAACCCAGGAGTTGGGTCAAAAATAACCCATTATGGGTTGTTTTTGACCCAGGAGTTTTTAGTGTGTGGTCTTAAACTTTTGATCAGCTGATAAACAGCCCGTTTAAGTTTTAAATGCAGTAAATTGCTTACTTTCTACTTTTTTGTTCTCTTGCTCCTCTTTCTTCTTTTGGGATTTTGAAGCAGCAGGTACTACCTGGTTATGATTTACCAGCATAAAATGAGAATACTTATGATGTTTTCCCTGGTCTTAAGATTTTGTTCAGGAGTGTATTTCCTAAGGTTATTTGACATTAATGTGACACTTGTTCATAATTATTGTTTGTAACAAGTAGCTCTAGGCAATATTTGTAAATGTAATTCATTTAAGTCAATTTTCCAATACAAAAAAAAAAAAAAAAAAAAAAAAAAAAAAACTTACAGACAATGCTTTGTCCAAGAACCCACAAAGTGAAGATGGAGCGGGATTACACTCATGTATCCTCTTGGAGCACTAACACAACAAATATGGCTGACCACCACATGGTCCACTTAAATAAGATATATACAACAGGATGCAGCACACACACTCCCCACCTGACATCTTTCAGATGTCAAACATTAGAAGCAAATAAATCTTGTGTCCATTTAATAAAACTAACCACAAAAGTCCTTTCCCTCTTTGCTCAAAAGAAGAATAATTGCAGAAATTGGTCTCAAGAATAACTTGGGAACACCTTCTCGTACAGTTTTCACCTCAATCTTCCTAACTTTCCCATCATCACTAGGAAAAGTTTTGGTGATTAGGCCAATAGGCCATTCTTGTCTCTTGACTTGGATGTCCCTCAGCAAGACAAGATCTCCTTCTTGCATATTTACTTTCTCATGAGTCCACTTTCTTCATTTCTGGAGACTACAGATATACTCACTTCTCCACCTCTTCCAGAATTCGTTGGCTAAATGCTGGACTTGTCGCCACTGTCGTTTATAGAGATCACTGTCATCAAACTGTCCTGGTGGTACAGTATGTGCTCCAATCTTCTGCGTAAGAAGCATAGCAGGAGTGAGAATAAGAGGTTGTTCTGGATCTGAAGATACAGATGTTAACGGTCTTGAGTTCACTATTGCAGTGACTTCAGCCATAAAAGTTGTTAAAACTTCATGGGTAAGTTTGGATCTGAGTTTGAGAAACATAGCATCAAGAATGCGCCGAGACACTCTCTCCCAGCTACCTCCCATGTGTGATGAATGTGGCAAATTAAATACCCAAGTGCAACCTTGCTCTGAAAGATAGCTTTCCAAAGATTTGTAGGCACATGTAGAATCAAGCTGCAGTTCTCTACTAGCCCCTTTGAAGTTCGTCCCACAATCAGACCCCAATTGTTTTACAGGTCCTCTAATTGCAAAGAATCTTCTAAGGGCATTAATAAAGCTAGATGCATCCATTGCTTCAATCACTTCAATGTGGATGGCTCATGTACTCATACACGTAAAGATAACTGCCCAGCGCTTACTGTAACTTTGTCCTCCCCGTGTTCTTCTTGTAACGACAGACCATGGGCCGAACACATCTAAACCCACATAAGTGAAAGGGGGATCTGTGCTCAAGCGATCAACAGGTAGATCTGCCATTTTCTGGTCTTCCAGTCTACCCCGAATCTTGCGACATATTATACAATTGTATATTACACTGCTAATAGGCCTTTTACCACCAACAATCCAGTATCCAGCTGTCATAACAGCCCCCTCTGTAAAATGACGAACTTGGTGGCAAACTTTCTCATGGTAATACTTGAGTATAGAGGTGATGTCTACCTGGAATTATAATTGGATGCACCTCCTTAAATGGAAGTTGTATTTTTGACAATCGTCCTCCAACTCTGAGTACACCTTGAGAATCAATAAATGGGCAGAGTTTAACCAGGGAAATGTTAACTTAGCGTAGCGCAAGTTCTACCAGGAAACTCGAATGTTACGTCATTCATTTCACAAGGCGCAATCAATCATCCCTGATACTGAGAGTATATAAGCCTCGTACTCACCTGTCTTTGCGTTCGCAGATACTGATGCCAGCATTTACACGCTCGATGTCCAGTGCATATGTACACTAATGCGTTAGTTACCCATAACACGCTGATTTAAATGTTGAGTGATTTCATCGGGCATTCGAACTGTTTTCCTGGGATTTTCTCATTTCGTTTCGTTTCACCTGCACCATCGCGAGGAGCTCTCACAGAAGGTCAAACACTTAAAAAGGGAAGTCTGCAAGCTTCCTTAAAAGTGTGTAACCCTGCAGTACACAGGGAAGGATACCACAGGCCATTTCTTTTTATGAACATTGTAAGAACATTTGGATGATCTGTAAAGTGTAACTATAATATTAATTGACTGTCGCACACTCTGAACGCCCGCAGCGGATGTCAGTAATCATCATTGATTGGCGAAGCGCTGCACCTGCACGCTGGCAGTCGCCGTAGCAGGTTTGGAAGAATGCCGAAGGTCGATATCTCCCTCATCACAGGATCTTTGTCTTCTATCTACAATACGAAATGCTCCGCTAATTATTAATTTTAAACAGTACGCGTATGTTTTGTGAAGCAAAGACATTGAATCGACTTTGATGAACGGCTATTGCTCGCAAATTTTTTTTAAATTTTCGATCACAAATTAAATACGGCGTGTATGCATGACATGCCGCAAAGAGGCGAATGACATGGTCTAATGCTCGTGTGTTTCATTGGAATAAGGAATGCGCAAAGTATACGAGATTCATCTGAACTGTCCCTTTCAGTGTTTACTAAAAATAAATATAAGGTAACATTTATTCATGTAACAGGTTCTTGCAACGTCCTATACCTGCTTCGGTACTACAATGCAAGTTGCATAATGCCTAACAGTTATTCATGCAAACTGTACAGATCAACGGCAAATATTTACGTTAGATCTTCACCCACGTACCTGACCCTAATTACAGACTTTAAGGATACGGGAATACGCTATTTTACAAACTTTAAATCTTATGGTAGGACACACTATTAATATCTCATTGAGAATAAATCCTGGTCATACAACGTAAAGTTTTCAAGCCCACATTTTGTTGCTGAGCAAATAGTAAGTGTGCGTGTGGTCGAATGGCAACAGTAATGCATATTGTCAATTTTATTGAGCACGGGGTTCAGCATAAATGTTTCTATCTAAAGCTTTGCGCTTTAAGATCTTCAGTTATTTATGGACATGCATAAAGTACGAGAACGCATCAACTTATTATTGTACTTCTCAAATGTAACTTTATTCCAGATCTCGGTCAACTTCTTATCCGAGCTGGGTCGCGTTGAACATCCTATCTATTTATCTGGATTATCTTCTCCTAAGGTAAGCTCTCTTATTCATTATACTGGATTGGCTGATAGTGCGCATTACATGTTTTTACAACCGAAAGATGGCAATGACTATATCTTACACAGCGCGACATGGAGACGGATCGAGCTGAGGTTGCGTGGTGTATTTAATAGAATTAAAATGTGCGTTGGTGTTATTCCCATGGCCTTGCCGTTGTTTTGGTCGGTGTGCGTCTGCGGATGTCTCAACAAAAGTTGAGCCTGTACACCCTCATGTTGAGTTTGTTTTTCATGCAGTAGACCTCACTTATAAAGTTGGAAAACCCGCACCTTGCCTCTTTAAGAACACGACAGGTTGCATCAGTTTAAACCATTTAAGTGCATGGGTAGGCTACAGCGGATGTCTGGACACTGGTTTGAAGATGTAATGTGACTGCTAGCTTTTAAATCACAGCACGTAATTTCAATTTAAAGTGCTGTTGAACGTTGGCAATATATGTTTCGTCCGAAATGGTGGTGCCACCAGTTATAACTACAGATTATAAACACAATTCCTTCTTGTTTTAACATGGAACCCAATGGAAATAATGTGTAAGTATTTATTCGAGTGGTGTTATGTTGGAATACAGTGGTGTTCGATTATCTTATGAGTTTCAACTATTTAATTCTAATCGTCATATGCTGTTTTAATGAATTCCAACATGACTGGAGAAATGGAATGCATCTGAAATTAATTGTTTCTACTTTAATCCTATGTTCTGTTTAAAGCCTGGAATACACCACAGGATTTTTTGCACTCCAACAAGATTGTAGCAGCAAACGCATTGTGCGATGATCATGCTGAATTTCTGACACTGTCAGAAAACTATTGTAGGCTATCTTGGACGCAAAACCAGGAAAACGTCCGTCTTTGAACTTCTCCCACCGTACAACACTGTACCACCGACGAAGAGCCACGATCATAGAAATCGTGATGATTGCTTCACGATGGAAATCTTTCGCCTGGGAAAGCCAAAAAATCATGCAGTTATGATTCTAAATAATAACTTTACAAAAAACTTTGTCTGGAATTAGATGTGTACAATCCACTTACTCTGCATCCTCAAGAAAATAGCGGAACATGCATCAACTTTCCATATAACCACATCTAGGATTTAAACCATTACAACAGCGCGGCTGCATACATGAGGCAAGCTATTTTAAAATTATATACATGTTTTTACACAGACTATGGACATGCAGTTCTATAAGTGCTTTATTTTCAGTGCCTGCATTACCATCAGAGCTCTTTATACCAACAGAGCTCTTTATCGACTTCCAGGAACTCTAATTGCAAATGGCTGCAAGGATTTGAACATGCATAATTGCTACATGTACAAGAAATAAGCTTTCGTTAGTATTGGGCCGTGTGCACTTGCCGCGTGCATGCAGGTTGTCACGTTTCATGTCCGCGGTTGTGTATGGTGCGGACTTCGATCGTTTCTGGAATACCATTGTGGCGGAGGATCTTCATTAAACAAATAATTCAGAACTTCTTAAGTGCATATCATGCAAGACTGTTAGCACAAAACTGTCACATTTAATCATGCTATTATGGTTAATCAAAGTTTAAGCTGTAAACTTTCATCTAGAAGGCTATTACTTTCGGAGTACGTCCATCTATCAACTGCACAACCTACTGATACCGCTCCTCAGTTTTTGGGGGGGGTCTTAATTTACATCATAAACGGAGAATTTTATAATCATCTGTGTGTCTTGGCGAAGCAGGCAGGACAAGGCAACGAATCCAAATACAATGGTTTATTTCTTAAAAACCCAAGTGTGCACAAAGCAGAACCAGAATGAAGACCAGAATACAGGACAAAAAAGTGATGACAGCAAACTATACTCGACAAAGGACAACTGAAACACAAGGACTGTATATATTCATGTGGGTAAACAAGATATCAAGACACACCTGGGAAACAATCTAGAACAAGGACCAACGAACTACAAGAACTACAGACATGGATGACATTACAGAACCTCAAATAAAGAGTACAAGACTGGGGAAACACAAGAAACAACAGGGACACCGTGCAATCTTTAGCATCAGTCAGATTTGTTTGTAACCATCTAATCTTCTCCCTACTTTTATAATGACAATATAAAAGCATGCATACATCAATTGTCTCTCTTCATCAGAAGCCGCGCTCCTAATTTCACCGTGTGCAGGAAAAAACTATGACATTCAATTCAATAATGGCAAGCAATAATCAAGGTATGTTTTAAGCAAATTACTGGTGGTGGTGGTGTATTCAAGCATGCTATATCATGGCCTTTGCACCATTTATATTATTTCTCACTCTGGCATAACGTTGCCTTCTGCGGCCTACGCGGCCTCTCTGCTATCAAGCCTAACAAGGCTTTATTTTCCGGTCTACGCGGCCTCTCTGCTATCAAGCCTAACGTGCCAGCCTTCTACGGATTTCCTCTACTGCTGACATTACGGTCAACATTTACGGACATGTTAATGGTATGTATCTTTTGTCAAAACTGGTTGTGGTGAATCTTATTGCAAGCTAACCTGTTGGCTTTTCCTACTGTGCATATCGTTGCCTTCTACGGCCTACGCGGCCTATCTAACCCTGGCATATCTTTGCCCTTCATGGCCTACACAGCCTCTCTCAACATGGCATATCGTTGCCTTCTATGGCCTATGCGGCCTTTCCCACTCGGCATATTGTTGCCTTCTATGGCCTATCTCTATCTGGCATATCGTTGCCTTCTATGGCCTACGCGGCCTATTTCTCTGGTATATCGTTGCCTTCCAAAGGCCTACGCGGCCTTTTCTCACTAAGCATATCGGTGCTTTCTATGGCCTACGCGGCCTATCTCTGTCTGGCATATCGTTGCCTTCTAAAGCCTACGCGGCTTTTTCCCACTAGGCATATCGTTGCCTTCTACGGTCTACGCGGCCTATCTCTCCAGCTTATCTCTCTCCGGCATATTGCTGCCTTCTACGGCCTAAGCGGCAATCCCATGGCCTCTTATGGCATCCGTCAATGTCAGTAGATAACAATTTCTCTTATCTCGGTTTCAGGAACCTCTAAGAAACACTGGTGGGTACCGATCATCGTTACCACTTCAGACAGGAACAGCAAGAATCCGTGACCACGGATTTGAACTATGGTCGGGGCCTACGCCAAAGAACTATACTGTGTTACATTCCAGCCTTGGTTGCTAACTACTGTTAAATAAACTCCTATCAATTCTTAACCTATCTTCAAGTCTTTCTGGTAGAAATGTTAGCTTAGCGTAGCGTAAGTTCTACCAGGAAACTTGAATGTTACGTCATTCATTTCACAAGGCGCAATCAATCATCCCTGATGCTGAGAGTATATAAGCCTCGTACTCACGAGTCTTTGCGTTCGCAGATACTGATGCCAGCATTTACAACCCACCCTCCCTACCACCATCACCAGGTCGGTTCCGTCCATACTTGAGGGGGATTCGATTCTGGCCTGTCTTCATCTTCAGACAGGAACCGCAAGAATCCGTGACCCCGGATTTGAACTATGGTCGGGGCCTACGCCAAAGAACTATACTGTGTTACATTCCAACCTTGGTTGCTAACTACTGTTAAATAAACTCATATCAATTCTTAACCTATCTTCGAATCTTTCTGGTAGAATTTTGTTTTTGGACAGGTTTTCCTTGTTTAATATTCTCTCTCTCCTCCGAATAGATCTCAGTTTGAACAGCAAGAATAATTTTGATCTTTGAATCCTCCCTCTGGGCCAGATTCAAAGGTTCCTTACACATATGCCACCCACGGCAGGAATCCTGTTTGAGCGGTTTCAAGAAAGACTGAGCTATGTGTGAAAGTCGTGCAACAGCTCTAAGAGCTGGGGCCGTATTCACAAAGAATTTTAAGGCTAAAAGTAGCTCCTAACTGGCGAATTTAGAAGCAACTCCTAAAAATAATAGGCGTGTCACTCCTAAATTTAGGACTCCTAATTTTTTTCACTAAGAGTAATTCACAAAGCATTTTAGCCCTAAAAGTAGCACCTAAGTCTGGGACAGCTTAAAAGAAGTCGAGAGGACTCCTAACTCACTAAGACCTATTCACAAAGGATCTTAAAATGTCTTAGGTGCTGATCCTCCTTAACATGGACAGTTTCACCAACTCAAAAGCATTGCACATACTTAAAAGCACACTTTAATGTAAGCATATTGTTTATGACATTTGTTTCATAATTCATTACATTCATGACAAGCAGGAAGTTTTTTAGAATTACATGAAACAATAATGATATTAAATATTTAATATTATAGGCATACCTGTTGCCATGCTAGTCTGTTTAAAGGCTGCAATCTCAACCCTCTACTGCGATTGTAATGCATATACCACCGCCTCTCGCATTCGTCCGGGGTCCGCGACATAAGCGGGAATGTTGCATTGATCTGCAACAAATCCTCTCCCCAGTGATGCGCGGGTTGATCGGAAATGAGCGGATGCATGTGGTCACCCGCGGTCACGAGTCATCCAAAAATATTTTTTATGATATTCGGGTCGCGTTCGGTCGGGTCGTTTGAAATAAAGATGGCAATTAACTATTAAACAATTACTACTTAAAAAAAATGCTGGCCAGGGAGCGGGTCGGGTACACTATTTATTTTTTATTTTTTGCGGTCCGAGTTGCGGGCGGGTTAGTTGAAAACGTTGGTCGGGTGCCAGTTGTTTTGTACATTGACCCGCGCATCACTTTCTCGCATGTCTCACGCTTAGTTTTGCTTGATATCTCAGTGCCGAATTTCCCTTTTATTACGTTTCTTTTTTCCAGCACCAACTGGGCCAGCAGCAGTAACTGATCCTGCATCCATTTGGGCTTTCTTTTGGCGAGTTCCACCATCATTTATTTATTACATTAGGCAGGCTTCTTTAATATGGGCAACATTTCCTTGCTTTAAGTAGTCTATTTAGGCTAATAGGATGTACATTAATCAAGCAAGTAATGCAAAGTCGTTTTATTATTAGGCAATTGGCGGTTTTCATTTGTATTAGGCTTGATTTAATTTAATTTAATTCACAACTTTTCTTTAATATATGCATTTTGATGGCATTACTATTATTATTTTGTATAGGACACAGACATATTTCGATATTGTAATTCCATGATTTGGTGCGTCTGTGTTATGTTACGCATGACAGCCCTGTCATCTAACAACCAATCACCGTGGTCATTGCGAGGCAGCTCGTGCATGAGAATTGACGTCATCCGTAGCAACGAAGACTCACTCTTAGTTTAGGAGTTATCATTTTTCCTTACTAAAAGTAGGTCTGAAAGGCGTTGTGAATAACTTTTAAGAGAAAACTCCTAGCTAAAATCTTTTAGTGCGATTTAGGAGTACTCTTAGTGATAAGATAAAATGCTTTGTGAATACGGCCCCTGATGTCCAGCTTGAAAACCTTTCAAAACGTACACTTCCAAGGTGTGGAGAAAGTTTTGTTAAACATGATGTTACCTCATGCCGCACTTCTACGTATGACTCGGGATGGAGAAGTTCAAAGGCTTCCTCAAGTGGTTGACCAATTTGCATGTGAGATAAAAATGCTGGACCAGTTAGCCTTGCAGAGATAGTAAGTTGATTTGCTGAAACGGCCCTTGTTCCACAATCAGCTAGATTAAGATCAAACGTCTTGATTCATTGGATATATAACCAAGAACTACCTTGCTGTATATTAAAAATGTCATTTTCTTCAGCTCTATATCCAGCTCTTCAGAGATTACTTCTGCTACCTCTTCTCCCAGAACAGCAGCACAGAGTTCAAGTCTAGGGATGGTAAGATCAGGTTTTGGAACCAGTTTTGTCTTACCAAATATAAAGCCAACCTCTGTCTGTCCTTCAGTATCCCTGACCTTCAAGTAGGCAACAGCAGCAATGGCTTTCGTTGATGCTTCACAAAATATGCAGACTTCCTTTTCCTGAATATACAAATGAGAAATTGTTGTATACATTCTTGGAACCTTTACATCTTTTAGATCTTGTAAAGTAGTACACCATTTCTGCCATTCGCCAAACTTGTGATTGGGAAGTGGTTCATCCCAATCACAGGCATCAATGCTCAAATCTCTTAGAATCTTTCGACCTTGAATACTCACAGGAGCAGCAAATCCAAGTGGATCAAAAAGACTATTGATAGTAGATAACACACACGTCGAGTATATGGTTTATTGACATCAGCCACTTGGAAAGTGAATGTATCCCCAACTAGGTCCCATTTGAGGCCTAAACTCCGTTGCTCAAAGGAAAGGTCTTGACCAACATCAATGTCTTGTAAACCCATAGCAAGATCAACAGCAGGAAAGGCTTTCATGAACTCCAGTTTATTGGATGCAATTTTATGCAATCGAAGATTTGATTGGGCCAACATCTCTTGAGCTGCTTTCACCACACTGACAGCTTCCTCCACTGTGGGGAATGACTTGAGGCCATCATCAACATAAAAATGTCTATCTGGGTGATTCTCACGAAAACTTGGGTTGTAAAAATGTCAAGCATGAAAATGTAAAAATTGCTTAAATTTACTTTTTTTCCCACCAGACATTAGAAACAAAGTCTGAAGTATATGGGAACATTAATTTAAAAACTTTTACTTATCATTTAACACTTTTTGTAACATAATTTCAAAAATAAGTCCTAAAAAATCTCATTACCGCAACAGTCAGAAAACATCAACACTGTTAGAAAAGCTAATATATTTTCACATTTTTAAAACTTTATTATTAATAGTCATGCACAGTAAATTGAAATTCTGAAATAATATTTATTTTAAATTTAACGTTTTTTTATTTTGTTTTATTTAGCTCATATACCGCAACACCTTCCACTATTTACAACTATTTTTTTTTTATATTTCGAAGAAACCTGACACATTTTCAAAATGACATGACAAACCTGAAAGAACATAGTTTGGAGATTCTGCACATGCATTTAAAATCAAAGTATTATGCTTCTAATGAAATTAACATTTAATAAGCATCTGTTGCGGTAATGATACATAGGTTTCGGAAATGAGGTTAATTATTTCGGTAATGAGAATACGTATACTAGCCTGAGATTTTGTTAAAAACAAATTTTAAAGTAGAAAGTCTGATAATATTTACAGCATCATGCATTCAAGTTCAAAACTGTTTTATTGTGTAGTCTTTGAAAAAAATATTAAAGAAAAAACATGAGAACAGGAAGGCTTATATTAATATTCCTTTGTGTCATATTTAAGTCCCCATTTATGCATTTAACATACTGAAATAAGATGGTCTTGATGACATATGCTGCCTACAAATGCGAGCTCTGAAGGCTGCAGCCATCAGATTGAGAAATGGCCAGCTAATGTCAGCTGGATATCACAAAACATTTGTGTAAATAAGATGAAAAATATTTCCTTGCTGGATATGATTTGGTCTTCTGACCTTTTACCATTCTGTATCTGTTTCGATTAGAGAGAGAGAAAGAGAGATAGAGAGAGAGAGATAGAGAGAGAGAGAGGCTGTATCCGAAAGTTTAGACAGCTGACTTGTTCCCTCGCTGCCTTATGAGACAATGACTTTGGCTGCATAATGGCAGCTCCGAGAAATGCTTTAGGACAGACTTCATAGGCAGCAAAATTGAATTCAGGTTGAAATGTAAGCAGCGCTCTCTGTGTTCCGGGATGACGCAAATCTGCTTGAGGTGCGGAGGTCTGATCGACCCACCCAATTCACACGAGCTCTGTGTGCTCTGCTTGGGGCTTCTCCACCCAAAGGCGGCAATTGTTGGCTCAGGGTGTCCCTTATTGTGAGGATCTCCCGATAAAGGTGCTCAGGACCCGGCTCAACATCGCCCTTGGAGGTTTCTTACTGAAGTGTCCCACTGCCGGCAAAGAGCCGCTGGTGGTCGTCCTCCCCTCGCTCAACCGGTTCAGTTTGTCGCCGAGAGCCTGTGTCCTGAACCGGGAGCCGCCAGGTCTGTTTCATTTGGGTTTCCGGCGGAGGAAGATGAGATGTCTCTGACAGCGTTGGATGGAGACTGGAACCAGGCTCCACGTGGTGCATCAGACACACAGCCATCCTTCTACAAGGAACTGGTGCGCATTCTCTTCAAAGCCGTGCAGGACTTGGAGATTGAGTGGAGCACCCCACAAGAACCCCAGAGAAGCAAGCTTGACTTTTGTTTTCTTCACTCAGGCCGCCCGCTGATGCTTGGAGGAAAGTCACCGAAGCGTGGGCTACCCCTCCCCCCATTTTTTTTCTTAGGTAGGCTACCTGTGTATTCCCCCCATCAAGGACGCTGTGGCTGCTCACCTCTGCCCCTTGTCCACTTCCTTGGATGGTGTGGCACAGCTTTGAGGGTAGTGAAGCCTCATGATAGCACACCTGTCCGAAAAAGCATACCCGTGCCGAGAGAGGCTCTGTCTGCATTGCACACTATGGCGGTCCTACAGATCTTTTAGGCGCAGGTGCTTAAGGCTCTGGATGAGGGTAGCACGGATCTAAATGCCTTCAGGGATCTGAGAATGGCTACGGATTTCACGCTAAGGGCCACGAAGACCACTCATGGTGGTCATGCACAGTCACGCCTGTTTCTCCATCCGGCCTGTTTGGCGACACGGTGGGCACAATCACGGAGCATTTCTCGAAAGCGGTGAAGAGCTCTAAGGCTGTGAGCCACTTCCTACCTCACCACCCTGTGTCTCATGGACCAGAACCGGTGGTGCATCACAAGAGTCCCTGGCACAAATCCTCCAGTATATGATGCAAGAAACTGGGTCCTGGGGGACTGCCGTCTGGAACGAAGCCGCTCAAAAACAGAGCCTTTTTCTCCTCAGTTGGTTTTGTGTTGCTCGCCCCAGGGCCCGTCCTCACATAAGCGTCTACAACACGCCCCCCCCACTCTCGAACACGGCCCACATGCTGCGAAGACAGCAGAGGCGGAAAGGGTTAATGCACAGTCCTAATGAATTGCGCAGCAACCTGCTTTCTGTCACAGCGCCGGGCACTTTTAGGCCATCCTCTCTGGTGTCTGTGACTCACGCACTGCGCAGAATGGAGGTGCCGCCTTTAGTCTCCCTTTGTCCCTCGCCCCCAGGCAGCAATCTGACGCTGCAGACAGCGCACGTTGTGCGGTCGCAGGTAGCTGAGATGCTGGCACGCATGGGATCCAACTTTGTGGATCTTGTGATCCAACTGATGTTGCAGCACCTAGATGCGTGGCGTGCCATCGCTAGGTTGTTTTTGATACCTGAAAGTGGAAAGAAAGCATAACATTAAATTAACATGTCTCACAACATGGGAGAAAAAAATTTATGTACACATCATCATGTAGTATAGACTTGTTGCGTTGTGTTGTGTGTGTGTCATGTACATTTCCTAACACTGTAGTGTGTTTTTTGCTAATTACACCTGCTAGTAACATCTCCAAACCTAACCTCTCTCTCTCCTTCCTTCTGTACTCCTCGAGCCATTCTGGGTTGCTGTTAAGTTTCTCCCTGAACTTTGTCAACCTGGCCTTTGCTAAAGCTTTTTTCTCACTTGCTGACTGTCTACAATGAAGCATCATAAAGCAAAATATCAACAGTTATTACATTTTAAATTTATATTAAATTCATAAGATATATTTAAATGTAATAAAAAATATGGTTAAATTCTCATTTCCGAAACAGAAGTTCTCTTTACTGCAACTGCTATTAAATGGTTGCGGTATAAGAGAATGGTGTTGCGGAGGATGAGGTACCCCAGTATGTTTTGCTAAAAATAGAGAAGCCACGTAGGCTTTGCTCATTTTTTATTCAGTGCATATAATTAGACTTTAACAAAGAACATTTTCATAAAAATTTTTAAATCAAACAATTTTCGAAATGTAGAAAACTACCTGTTTCGGTAATGATAATCAAAATGTCGTGTAAGCATTCTGACAAGAGAATCTTTCAAATTTAACTGGAAAGATATAAAGAGATGATCTTACCTGGTAGCCATCTTGAAGTAACTGGTCCATGTGCTTGGTCACTCAAAATCAAACTTTATTAAAATTCTGTATGTGTGCTTAAACTGTTCTCAAAAAGTGTTGCGGAGGATGAGAACATCAGGCATGGACACATCAATTTCCTAATTTTTCTTCATTATTATTATACATGAATATTCAGTAAATTATTTTTCTGTCATCTAAAGTAGTCTAGCAAAACATCCATTTATTTTTTTTCTAAATATTTTTGTTTTAATATGTTTAAATTACAGCATAACGCATGTTCAAACACAGCCGGACGCATTGCGGTAATGAGAATTTCAGCAGAAAATGAGATAAAATTGACAAATTATAAATTCTTATGTTGAAATCACACATTGTGCAAGGTAGAACACAGTATTGTGTTAATTCTGAGGCTTTTTAATATTACTATATTACACATTTCATATCTAAAATCATTAGTGCCGTGGTGTTTCAATGGTTTCGTGAGAATCACCCATCTATGAATTTCCTTACTTCTGCTCCAAACTGACCTTCTTCCTCCATAGCTGTCCTCTTGAGACCATAAATGGCCACAGCAGGTGAAGGACAGTTTCCAAATACATGAACTGTCATGCGATACTCCATGATCTCACCATCAAGCTGGTGGTTGCGAAACCACAAGAAACAGAGAAAACTGTGAACATCTGCTGGATATCTGTTGTCACTGCCACTGGTTCAGTTCTAAAAACGCATGAGGACCCCAAGCAAGCTATTATTAAAGTCTGGGCCTCGAAGGAGAACATAATTCAATGACACACCCTCAAACTGTGCACTTGAATTAAACAACTCTGATCTGTCCAGGTTTCTTTGGATGATAAACTCCACACTGGCAAATACCAACATTCATTATCTCCCTGAATGAGTGGAGCTTCTTCAGCATGTTTATTTTCAAAGATCTTTTTCATGAAATCTATAAAATGATCTTTCATCTCTGCATTCTTTTTCAAGGTGCGACTGAGAGACATAAGTCGATTCAAAGCATGTCGTCTATTGTTGGGTAAACATTTTCTTGGTATACGAAATGGTAGCGGAGCCTCCCAACTACTTGCATCATCTTTCCGGAATTCCTGATTCATGATTTGCAAGAAGAGTTCATCTTCAACTGAAGCAGCAAGGATAAAATCATTCTCATCCTGTCTAAAAATTAATGTACCCACATCCGTGTATGATGGCTTATGCCTAGCAATAGGCATATTTTGCTCAGCTGACAACTGTACCTTCATAAATATGTTGTTCAGGTAACTAGGATGTCCGTTCCAGAGGAGGTTTGTTTTGTAGGAAGAAAGAGTAGGTCTATGAGCACCATTAAGACAGACGTTGCCAATAATGACCCATCCTAAATCAAGTTGTTGAGCAAAGGGATCATTGTGACAACCATTGCACTGACCTCGTACCTTGTGCACCTGAAAGATGTCTCTGCCAAGCAACAGGAGAATCTCTGAATTGTGGTCAAGAGGCGGAATTTGGTCAGCTACAGCTTGAATATGGATATAGTTATGTGCAATGTCCAGAGTTGGAATTTCATTACCTGTTATTAAGAATTAGATCGCATTCAGTAAGAGTTGGAAGTGATAAACAAACTTCTCCATCTAGTGACTCAACGACAAGCCAACTTGCTCTTCCTACTGACTCTGTCATTCTAGAACATGTCTTAAGCATGTATGGGCAAACATTACCTTGAATCTTGAAAATATCGAAGAATGCTGATCTTGCTAACAAACCATTACTCTGATCATCAAGTAGCACATACATTCTCACTTTCTTTTCCGATTGTCCCTTTGGATTAACAATCACTAGACAGATTTTTGAACAGGAATTGCCTCAAAATCTCTCTCCACACTCTTCAGTACACATCGAAGTATTTGCCACTGGTGTGCATTCACTTTGCTCCCCACTGTGTTCATCCATCAGTACAGGAAAATCTTCCATAATCCAGGGTGCTGGTCCTGGATGAAGAGCTGAGATGTGACACTCACTATTACATTCCTCACACTACACTACAGCTTTGCAGTCCTTGGCTTTGTGTGCTGTTGAAGCACAACATCTAAAGCATATAGACTGCTGTAACAAGAAACGTTTCCGTTCTACAAAGGTTTTTCCTCTAAAGCAGTGGTCTCAAACTCCCGGCCCGCGGGCCATTTGCGGCCCGCCCTTCCCCTCTTTGCGGCCCGCGGCACCTTTCAACATTATAACAATCTGGCACGCAGAAAGATTTTTATTCACTTTGTTATATATTCGTCTGATTTTTAATTTAAATGTTGTTTAATGGTTCGTTCACATGTCGCGTCTAACAACGCGTGTTAAGGCGTTTCTTACTTTCTAAAGTGCTCTGACGTTGCGCTCCGTACGGGGTGGCGTCACCTGTTGCTACGCAGCCATGAGCCGCCCGCGCCGCACCGTGATTGCGAGGAGAACAGAATGCGTGATCAAATTTTTATTCCTCATCTGAACCTCGCGTCAATCATATCATTGTCACAATGCGATCAGTTAATCTGGTCGGGACTTTGTAGTGTTTGTCCAGAGAAGATTTGTTATTTCCGGGTGGATACTCAGCTCAGAGAAGAGCTGCGGTGGGGTTCACATCAACAAGTCACTTCTTATGGAGACACCGCATGGCAGAGCCATAGATGTAATGCAGTATAGATAAGAAAAAGAGCCATCAAAGTGCCCAGGTTAAGAAAAGAGGAAAGATGAGGAGAAACGTAGCCTGCAGAGGACAAAAGTATGTATACTGCTATATATAATAAAGTAATATATTATAGCTTTCTATGCAATTACACAGAGCAGTATTATGTTTGTTTTCTGTTTAACCCTCTGGGGTCTAAGGGGTTTTTAGGGCCCTGGGGAAGTTTTGACATGCACTGACATTTGTGCTTTTTCAGTTGCTTAAACATATTAATGGCAAAAGTCTCATAACACGGTGTTCATCACAAACTGGGCTACAATATCATATAATCAACATGTATATACATGTTTGTATTTTTGAGAGAAAAATGTTTATGCGTGGTTTTTGAAAAAGCAAAATTTTTAAGTCACTGATATAACTCCACAAAACTCATTCTAAACATGTTTTCCCAAGACTTTCCAAACTGGATCTAGTAGTCTAGAGTTTTTTCTTCAAAATGATGTGAAAATCATATGGCCTACTCAATCACATAAAGCAAGATATTGATTTACAATTTCTAAGACTCTTTTGCTTTGGAAAGGCTGTATGCGTGGAGGCGGGAAAGCTCCTGAATAATCAGTGATTGACAGCTGAGAGACAAAAGAGTTGAATAATGAGCCACATAATGAGCGTTGTGGGGATGTTCAACAGGAATGTAACTTTCTCTGTAGTAAAACCATGATAAGGTTTACTTTTCAATATAATGTAAATACACACACACACACACATTATATATATTTATATATATTTCTATTGAAATATTTTCTATTAATTTCACAAGTATAAGTTACCTTTTAAAAACCATAGTAGCTTAATCATGGTAAAGATACTGTTTGGCCATCGTAAAGTGAACACACTTCAACACAGGGTTAGTGTTTGGTTGGCCAGCGAGAGGTTTACTTTTGTGCAGTAAAAAGCTCAAAAGAACAACTGCCTATCGTTGTCTGGACTCTTATTTGTGTATTTGTAATCATTATAGTCGAAACACAACAAGGGACACGCGTGGTAAACGTATCAATGTTTGTTTACAACCGCCGCCATTACCTCACGTGTTGATCATGAAAGCAGTGAGTGATCCTGTGTTTAATAAAGTTGCTGTGCGGAGATAGGCGCTTAGAGGCAATTAAATAAGGATTGTACTGTTTGCAATCGCGTATTTTATAAGAATACCAAAAAGCGCGTCGAGTTTCCTGACTCGCGTGTTTGTGTATGTGCGTTCCAATCGCGTGAACTGTTTGACGGAAGAACAAAGAAAACACTCGCGTCTGGAGATACTGACACACATACGCAAGGAAATAAGGATTTATGTCATGTTTGGTGCAATCGGATGGAACAACAAGGAATGGAGAGACTGGATTGTGGATTGCATATCCATTGACTGCAGGAGGCACGAGTCATGCATATGGATGTTTCTGCTCATTCACTTCAATGGCGCAGGGGTGTGGCGATCCGATCTCATTACAGATAATGAGGTAACTGGCGAAATACGGTACTTCTCCTCCTCATACAGTCTACACAGAATGACAATATCTGTTCTCAATATCACTTATATCATTTAAAAGGAGACATTCCAAGCATTATGTAGACATTTATCTTTTGTTTTTACACCAAATATTCGTTAAGTTACAGTTTATTTTTCTGACGCGTTTCTGAAAAGACTTCACTGAGGGAGAGAGAACAGAACGTGCATCATGTTTATTTTCTTAATTTTGCGAAAAGCACAACATTCTGTTTTTATTGGGAGTGGACAGAAAAAAAACTAGACACTTTAACGTTTTAAATGATGTATAACTTATATCTGTATGTCAAAAATCAGCAGAGTAATTTAAGTCTCTTTGCGGAGTTATTGAAAAATAAAGAGTTTGCGGCGCCCGCGCCACCGTCGACCCCAGAGTGTTAACTAGCTTATGTAACATTGACTACTCATTCAAAAGTTTTAGGATCACTTTCACTTATTAATATTTTTCCACATATAATAACAAATTCATTAAAACTGTGGAATAACAAATATGGAACTACTGAAGTCAATACTATGACTGAAAACAATCCAAAATAAATCAAAACGCTGATGGTAATTTTTTTATAATAGTTTATAAATGTATACAGAAATTTAATTTGTTAGTTAAGTGCAATGTTTTAATAGGCCTTAGTTATTAAAGATAAGGTTAAGAAACGATTTACTTTTATAAAATAATGTATATTTAAAAGATAAAAACCCCTGCTTATATATTTTCAAGTATTATTATTATTATAATAATACATTAAATAATAGAATTTAAACCATTTGGTACATTTACCAAAATATTGTACTTTTTTGAACATTAAAATAGCTCTGCGGCCCTCCGATGAAATGTCAATCTCAGAAATGGCCCCAAGCCAGTTTGAGTTTGAGACCCCTGCTTTAAAGGCTCTACACCTTTTCAGTGAATGTGGCATTGTGTGAAGAGGGCATTCTTTATCTGGATCCTCCCTTAAATGCTCCACAGAGTAAGGATTTTCTGTCCCATTTACTGATAAAGGGGCATTAGGTTTCTATATTTTGGAAACTGGGATCGTTTCTCATCTCTGCTTGTTCACACACAAAGTCCACAAAAACTGAAAAGGGAGGATATGAAACACAATGCTTTCTTTTATAACGAGACCCCTTACTTATCCACTGTTCTTGAATACTACTGGGTAACTTCTCTAAGATTGGATTTATTCCTCTTGCTGCATCAAGAAAGTTCAGACCTTGTAAATATTCTTCTTTCTTTGCTGCCAATATTTAAAGAAGTAGATCACTGAACTCTAACAGCTTTTTACTGTCTTTGATTGAAAGTTTAGGAAAATCATTAAGTCTTGAGAACAGAAAAGCTTCAATAGCCTCAGGAGAACCATAACATTTATCAAGCCTCCGCCAGACCATATCCAGGCCCTCAGCTGGGTTGTTCACATGAACTGCTCTGATACGTTTGGCATGTTGCAGTGACTCCCCACCAAGCCACTTGATAATTAGATCTAGCTCTTCACTAGGCTTGAGGCTCAACCCCTCCACTACATTATTGAAGCTAGATTTCCACGACAGATAGCTAGCAGGCTGGCTATCAAACACCTTAAGGCCTGAAGTAATAAGGTCTCGCCGAAATAAATAAGTAACCAGTTCCAAAACATCTGTTGAATTAGCGTTTGTTGTAACTGGTATCTGACTTGCAAAGTCTGTATGACATTGCATTTGACTAAGGTTGCACGCACTTGCAGATTGAGGAGTCTTATCTCTATGAGAAAAGTGGTTTTGAATATATTCTTCTGTACAATCAATGGATCTGTGGATTGATGGAACATGACTTCCTCTCCTTTCAGATTCGCTCTCCTCCGCTTTAACAAGTGCCTACAACACTTCAGCTTCTGCTGAGGCAGCCTCAGCCTCACACTCACACTCTTCCTTTAATGCATTTAGTGTTGCTTCAATGCGTGCTCTCTCAACTTGCATCTCGATTTCTCTTTTTGCAAAGGTTGCTCTTTTACGTGCTACTTCTGCTTTAGCACAAGCTTGCGCTGCAGCTATACTGGACCGGCTTGATCTTCGTGAAGATGAGGATGAGGCAGCCCACTCAGACTTAACTTCCAGACCTTCCAGGTCAGTGTTGACAGACTTTGCATGAGACATTTGGAATAAACAACAACGTACATCCAGTTCACATTAGTATCTTGAAGTTTGTTGTCTTTTTACTGTACTGCCCTCACTATGTGTTCAGATACACAGTAAGCTTAACACTCCTCCAGTAAAGTACTCAAAACAGAACTGTCTTCAAGCATTTTATTGGAAGCCATGTAAAACTGTAAAATACAACAATAGAAAACATACAACACATTGGAGGAGTATAAACATTCAAATAAGTCAATTTTCCAATACAAATAGCCTACAGTAACCTACACTCTAAAAAACAATGGGTTAAAACAACCCAAATTGGGTTGTTTTTAACCCAACTGCTGGGTAAATATAGGACAGAACCCATATGGGGTTAAATTAACCCAAGAAGATGGGTTAATAATTTTAACCCAGCCAATGGGTTGTTTTTTCTACCCAAAACTTGGGTTAATTTTACTAAAATAATGGGTTAATTTGACTTCATAAATGGGTTAAAAATGTATATAGGGTTATTTTTATTCCTTTTAAAATGATCATTTAAAATTAAATACCACAAGATAAACAAACAGGTCAACATTGTATTAACTTTATTTTTAATTAATATGTTTTAGCACATTACACTTTGTGTACACTTTGTGTAATGTAACAAATACAATGTGTGTAACGTACACTTTGTACACAATAGCATAATCAAAAATTCAGGAGATCATACAAAACTACCCAGGTCAAAAAGACGTAGTATTTAATGTATTAAAAATATACTTAAAATACAAATAGTGTGTTTTTAATACATTTGTATTTCCAACATACTTATTTGAAGTGTATTAAAAATACGTTAAATTGCATTTAAACATATTTTTTTAAAGTATACTAGAAGTACACTTGTAATAAAAATATACTTAAGTACATTTTTAAGAAATATGCTAAACTTAAGAATATTTTAAATGTATTTATATTAAGTGTACTAGAAGTACATTGGTAATAAATATATGCTTTATTACATTTTTAAGAAATACGCTAAACTTAAGAATATTTTTAATGTATTTATATTAAGTGTACTAAAAGTATGCTGGTAATAAATATATGCATAATTACACTTTTAAGAAATATGCTAAACACAAATGTACTTCTAGTGAAGTTTTAGTATATTTGGATAAAACATACTTTTTTCAAAACATGATTCATTAATTGTAATAAGCTAACATTGAACTTTCCTCAAACATTTCAACATTATATCATTCCGATTGCATAATAAACTATTTTTTCAAAGATTTGCTTAAAATCTCACGTTTGCTAGTGTTTATGTTCAAACAACACACGTGACACACGTGACTAAACCTGATTGGTTGTTGTCATAGTAACACGCCACGGTGCTATTTGAAAGCTGTAGTTGTTCAGTGAGTTGAGTTCAGTTCACGAGGTGCATGCGGTTGCTTGCGTTAAACGTATAAACTGTTAAATTAGATGGCGACTCTGCATTAAACGTATTTATTTAATTAATCGGCGATCGTATTTCACCAGAGGACTAAGATAAAACAACTCGATTTAAAATGTGAGCAGTTTTAGTGGATCTGACGTCGAGGGAAAAAGTATTTTTGTTTGGAGATGAACGAGACAACACGAGGGTAAGTGATGACAGATTTTCGCATTTCTTTATTAAGTTAACTATTAAATAAGTAAACATTACATTACATTTAACCCAGCTTTTTTATGTAACGTTATGTCTGTGTTGCGTGTGGTAATTGGAACATCTTTATTTTCTGACTAACGTAGGCATTTCTCTTAAGCATTTCAGAAATCATTAAAACCTTTCATTTTTTTTAGCACAGCGACATAAATATGACCAACCAGATCCCAAGTAGACAGGAACAAATGAAGATATAGCTCATAGAAAGACTTATTCTTGGTGGTAAGTTTGTTGTTGCTATTTGATTTCACGTTTAAGTTTTTCTAATGTTTCTCTTGCAACGCTAACGTTAGTTTAAAATGAATGTTTGAGCTGTCTTACCTGAAAATACCATGATATGACCATATGGTTATTATAACTCCAGTAATGTTCAATGGCTAATGTTTATATCAGTTCAATCTTGACAACCTTATTGTCTTTTTGTATATTTTTAAATGTATTTCTAATTACATATGGACACAAAAATGACATTGTAAGAAGGGATACTTTTATGAGAGATTGTAAAACTGCCTAGGCTGGGTTTGATTATATTATATTGTCTTAAATATATTGTACTCGGGGTAAGTAAATCTTAAAACGAAAACAAATCATTAATCATCATTTACCTGCCTGTTGTTTTTCAGATCAACTGCTATTGACATTTTTGAATCGGGACAAATGTGGAGTGAAGAAAAACGTTTGCAACACATCCATTCCAGGTGGCTAATTTCTGTCCTTTTGAATTATTCTTGTAAAAAACTTTTTTTTTTTGTAAAGCTGTAAGGGACTTGGCCTAGTCATCCTTGCATATACCATTTGACAGGGCACCAGACTAACTTTTTTTACTAGGAGCACAGTGGCCCCCAACTGAAAATTTTAGGGGCGCAACCAGAAAATTTAGGGGCACACACGGAACAACAACATGTTAACCAAATATTCACATGTCTACTAATTTATACTGTATTACTAATAAATACTTTAATTATAGATTCAGAAACTACAATGTGCTGTTTCAAATTCAGTGTCATATCACAAAAAAAAAGTCAAATTTGCTGGTCGCACATGTGCGACCGGATGTAAAATTCAGTGGCACACTATCAAATTTAGGTGGCAAAATGCCACCATTTGATAGCAGTCTGGAGCCCTGTTTGGCATCATTTCTGATTTCCTTAAATCTCCTTAAACAGAGGTGAACCTTAAGTTTGCAAGACCACAATAGATGAACAATGGAAAATGATCTAGGTTCAAATAAAACACAATTATCAATGTAAAACATATCCTGTAATACACACAGGTTGCTTTATATCATGAGCCTGTTCTAATCCTATCTTCATTCCCACTTGTAGAGTGCTCTGACAGATAAAACTGACACGCTTGATGAGGACACAGTCAAAGCTTTAAAAGGTAAACTGAGAAGTTAACAAAACTTCCATACATGCATATCTATGCCAATTTATTTTAAACATGGATAGCCAAATGTTCATTCATTATTGGTTAATTGGTATATTCTGTTTCCTTTTCACAGCCCGTGTGATAAAGCAGTCTTCAATTACTACGGTGTCTGAATTGCAAGAAGAAATGACCCTCCACTTAAACATGTGACATCTAAACTGTTTTGTGTTTTAGTTCAGCTTTTTATAGGTTTATCTTAAGTTGGTTAAAGGCAGAGTGCACTATTTTTGAAAGCCAATGTTAACATTTGAAATTACCTAAACAAACATGCCTCTACCCCAATAGAATCTGGACCTTCTTTTGATAGAGCCACCACACACATACGCAACCTCGGCAAGGATGTCAGTTAGTAGACACGCCCCTTACTGCTGGTTGGCTACAAGTGTGTTTTGGTAGTCGGCCCAATTGTCTTTTCCAAAGCGTTTTTCAAACATTGTGCACTCCGTCTTTAAATTGCACTTAAACATTTTTTTTTTCATTAACTTTTTATGCAGAGAATTACATTATGATTATTATATAATCATTCCTTATGAATATTTAGTGATTGCATATTCATAGTGTACTTTTCATTAATACATTTAATGTTGTACAATTTGATAGAAGTAGCTCTGTAATTGCATTTCTCTGATATTTGTTTTATATGTTTCTCTTTGGTCAAGAGATTATGTATGTCTCTGTGCTTGATTAATTTACTTTAGATATTTTTGTAATGTACACAACACAATATGAAGTATATTAAATTGTTCTGTATTCAAAATCTGTGTTTGTGTCTTAATATTTAATGATTTTAATATAACATTTTAAATATTAAAAACAGCTTTATAATAAAATAGTAGTGTAATGCTAATACATTTCTATTAATGTAATGCTAGTATATTTCTAATATGCTGAAGTACTATTAAAGTGTTCTTAAAGCACAGTTAAATTAAGCTTTAAATGTATTCTAACTGTATTTTTAAGTGTATGAGAAGTGCATTTCAAATGAATTTTAAAGAAGTACACTTAAATTGCACTAAATATATTTGAAGTTGTTCCAATTTAACACAATTTCAATATATTAAATATAATGCAAATAGATTAAAATTGACTTTAAATATATCTTGAAATGCATTTAATATATTTGAAGTGGGTTCAATATAATACATTTAATATGCATTTAGTATAGTAGCTTTTAAATATATTAAGTATGTCCCAAAAAATACTATTTAAATATATTTCTTTTTCACCTGGGTATAAATACAATAAATAATACAATTCCATTTTTAAACCGCATCAAAACAATTTCTTCACTTTTATGGTTTGCCTCTAATTGCAAAAGTGTAAGGGGTGATTTCCCAGACAGGGATTGGCTTAAGCCAGGACTAGTCCTTAGTTTAATTAGGAAATATAACAAGTTTGAACAAACATGTCTTCCTAAAAACATTACTTGTGTGCATTTTGAGGCAAAACAAAGGGCACTGGTGTATTTTAAGATATGTCAGTGTAAGTTGTTTTCAGTTTGGACAGCTCTTACATTTATTTTAGTCTATAGGACTAGTCTAATCCTTCTCTGTGAAACCGCCCCTATATGTTTTAACATTTTAAAAAATTCATGAAATTCATAAAATACTTTTAAGAACCACTGTTTGTTACAAAGCAGTATTGTTTTAGTCTACATTATGAACACACACAAAAAAACTATGAAATACAGCATTTTGCTAGTGTAACATTTCACAAACATGTCATTAATATTCATCAAGTAATACACTTCCTTAAGTCTGTAAAAAAAAATAAACAATGATAACTCTTGTACCCGAAACCCAGTCTATTAAAAAAAAACTCTTTTCATTTACTTGCAAGAATGTAGTGCTTCTACTACCCCAATCAAAGTGCCTTGTCCAAAGTTTCTCCTCCAAGGATGACGAATGCCTGGGATTCATGGGTCCATTTTCAAGTGACAGGAAATAAGGGTAAAGTCCTGATGCTTCAGCCTGCTGGAGGTACTCCATCATATTTGTTCCAACCTAAAGGACACACAATGTAAATGAGTTAAGGTGAAACTTGAGGGGTGTCAGGGTGTGGGTTTGGGAGTTATTACACCTTGATTTAGCCCACTTTGAGACGGCCACTTACAGGCATACAAAAGCAAGTCAAGAGTTTTGTTAACACTTTCCAATAAGGTTTTATTGTAACCAAGCATGAACAATACTTCTACAGCATTTTTAATAATCATTCATAATTTCTACATTTACTGTTGAACAGTAACAGTATTTCACAATATTAGACTTTGTGGGTTTTAATGTCCCAAACTTTTGAATGGTAGTTTATTTAAATACCTGGTAAATAAAGTATTAAAGTAAATTTCTTGAGTTGTACTTACAGGCTGAATGTTGATGAAAGCTTTTTTTGCCATCATCAATGCTGGGCCGGACTGTTTTTCTGGCAGTTTTGACGGGTGGAGGTGGAAGCAAAACAGGGAGCAGCTTTAATGCAAGATATCCCTTTGCATCTGTAGCAGCAGAAATTGACAAGCAATATGTTCAGATAATGTCGGTTAAATGTCTGGCATTCAAATAAATGAAGATAAGTGGAGAAAGTGTTAAATCTCCCAACAGCAATTATTGCCAAATAATTTCTTCATTAAATTTATCAGTGGGTGTCTTTATTAAATTGCTATTAGTAAATCTGGCCCATAATATCAAAATAGTGGAGAAACTTTACCTTGTGGCATATCCTCAACTGAACCTGGAAGCTTTGCTTCTTGTTTAGAAGAATGCAAGATCCTATCGGTATATCAAGGGAGCCATTTCTCAAAGAGTTTTGGAGCTGCATCCTGGTGTAATGTGTAAAAGTCTTGTGCAATCTAAATGCAAAAATAACAAAAAAAACAACTTCTAAAAAAAGACTAAATAAAACTCTTGTTACCATATGATAAAGACAGTATATTAACATACCATGCCTGGGGAAGTTAGCCAAGGAAACTCATGGAAACTAAGACCACCTAAAATAGAAAAACACAAACTTTTAACTGTAAGTTATGCATTTTTTTCTATCAATATAGATAATAGACCATTCATACTCATATTATTCATGCTAAAACTCAAAACATTCTTGAGCAAATATGTGACCCTGTGAAAACCTAGCAAAAGTTATTTTTTTATAATTTACTGTTTTCTTCATAAATTCATACATAATGTAAATAAAAAATTTTGAAAATATAATCTTGATATCTTTAATATTGACTACGATCGATCATGTCAAAAAAATTATAGTGAAACTAATGGCTAAAACTTACAAAGTTAAATCACAAAGTATTATTTTAGATATTTTATTAACTATATTGTTTTAGATATTTAAAGTCGTGAACAAATCTCACTTTAAAGGCAGGGTGCATGATTTTTGAAAAACACTTTGGAAAAGGGAGTCGGGCTGAGTACCAAAACACACTTGTAGCCAATCAGCAGTAAGGGGCGTGTCTACTAACCGACTTCGTTGCCTGGGTTGTGAATGTGTGGGGCGGGTCAATCAAAAGAAGGTCCAGATTCTATTGGGGTAGGGGTGTGTTTGTTTAGGTGATTTCAAATGTCAACATTGGCTTTCAGAGATCATGCACCCCGCCTTTAATTCACTTGTCACCACCTGCTTGTATTAATGTTGTACTTAAGAGAAACTATATTTGAAGCATTGTCACTGTCGAAAAGACGATTTACTCTCTTTTGATCTTTCCATAGACATCAGTGTTTATATCTGAACTATAAAGATTTATTCCAGTACTTCTGTGATTATCTGAATGTTTGTTTCATACAAGTAAACTGCTCTCGCTGGATAAGCACGAACGCAGATTTGAATGTCACAGAGTGTGATTAGGCTTTAATGGACATATTAAAGTTAGTTGAATCCTGTCATTTATAAACAACTTCCTGTAAACTCCGCTAAGAATAAATAACAAAGTCCTTTTACAGTAGTTAATTTCTGATAACAAGCTAAATAAACAACAAGTAAATTACCTTAGTTCTTATTTCATAGCTAAAGCGTATAAAAAAACTACACTGAACTAACGTTGCTAAGTAAAATGTGTACTATAATGTATACAATGTTAACTACAATTTGGCTGCCAAACCTCCCTTCACATAGTGGTGATTCATGATCGCCGTCTCCCCCTGCCTTTTAGGAAACCAAACCATTTGTTATTTTTGACGAGGTAATTTGTTCCAGAATTCAATTTAGGCACTAGTCAGACCATTAAACCGGAAGTACCCGCGACACACATGCGTCCGATGAAACAGTCTATACTCATAATAATAAAGTATAATTATAGTCCAATGTTAATCGCCATTATATACATATTAAATATATTGTCCAACGTTACCCCGTTCTGTGGTGAAAAACGCGCATCTGCTCACAAAAAGTTATTTCAAGCACTCGACTGATGTTGTTGACAAACCATAATGAAATGCCCCCTTTTGTTGGACAACACTTTTGCCAATAGGTATCGATTAAATGATACAAAGACAATTACAGACCTTTATTTCACCAGAAAATAACCGCTGAAGAATGTCTGCTTGTAAATTCCTGCTGTATTCTGCTGACGAGCCAAAATCCCCACGACAGATTGTTTTGACCCAGCAGTACTGCTGTACAGCGGGGGATGGGCGGCTTTAACTGTTCGTGTACAAAAAAAATGGTTTTCAGAAATTAATTACCAGTGATTTGTTACGGGCTGTAATTGTCAAAAATCTCATTTTAATAATCTGAAAATGCAAGAAATGCATTTACTTTAACTTACATTAATCTCGTTTTAAGTTAACAGTTAACTGAGCTTTGAAGTAACGTAAATGACGTCGTATAACGTTAGTTAAGAAGAAACTTAAGGCTTTGTCCAAAGGGGACGTTTAAAACATTAAACAAAAACAGTAGAAAACGTATTTACTATCCAACAGGCATTTCAAACAAGCCAACCTAAACGAACGAAGCTGGCAGCGTATTTAATGCCATGTTAAATTGAATGTAGTGGCAAGTACGTCTCGGTATTATGATAGGCTACGTGTATAAATAGGTTTAAAAATATATGTTAGATCAATGTTGATACGAACCTTATTTCTCCAAATATTAGAGTGCGTTGCATCCACCTCAAATTCAGTCAGCCCGTGCTGCACCTGAATCTGCGCTGAGTTGATTTGACCCAATGAGCTGGGTTGTTGAGTCCGGATGGGGAAGGGGATTTATTGATTCCACTCTCAGTGAAAATTACCCAGAAAATAACCCAGTGGTGGGTTACATAAAACTACTCAAAAAATTACCCAAATGGCTTAACCCAACATTTGGGTAGAAAAAAATAACCCAGGATTTTTTAGAGTGTTCACAACAATTGTAATGCAAACAATACGATGAACATGAAATCACCACAACAGCTTACATTTCTTTAATATACACATATTCTATCACATTTGAAATATAATATTAAAAAACCACAGCTGCATAGTAGCCTATAGTATGAATCCAACCAGCATGGGAACGTCTCGGTTACGGATGTAACCCTCGTTCCCTGAAGGAGGGAACGGAGACGTCACGTCGTGACCGACGAATTGGGAACTCGCTTAGAGAGACCAATCTGCTTCGTATACTACTAAAACGCCAATGAACTTGGCATTGAGATATTTGCATAATGCTGGCGCCGCCCCGCCAGGTGCCTTTATAAGCAGCAGGTGCAAATAGGGAAAATAGCTTCTTTTCGCTGAGAAAGCCGGAAGTGTGACCGGCCTTAACAGCAGGTGGCAGCACCTGTGGCGACGGGACGTGACGTCTCCGTTCCCTCCTTCAGGGAACGAGGGTTACATCCGTAACCGAGACGTTCCCTTTCAGTCGGTCACTACGACGTCACGTCGTGACCGACGAATTGGGAATCCCTATCAAAACGCCACTAGGGGCTGACCTCTTCCAGTGTCTGCGTAAAGCCCTCCGGTTCCACTTAAGGAGGAGGAGAATTAGGTTTTAAGGCAGAAGGCCGGGCACTAGATGTTCCTTTAACCCCACAGAAGTGCCAGCAACTGGGAAGCGCCCTACCTGAGCGGGATAGGAACGCTGCGGAAGCCACCACCCGTCTTAAGGGTTAATGGTGGGCGAAAGTCAACCGTAGTTGAGGTAAAATGACAGCCGTGGCTGTGTAAGCAAAGCAGTGCTCTGCTAAGGGAAACGTGGGCTAGTAGGATTAACCCCACGGAAAAATACTCACAAAGGAACCCGGTGGGACACAATGTGGAGCCCGAGCCAACACGTAGGTTCGCGAGGATGCAGCTAGTGAAGGCTGACAGCCAATGCTCCGCAACAAAGGCTGCCAAGGCAGCGGAGGAAGAACAATTCAAACCATTACGCATTTTTGTTCTGAAGGCCTTCCATACTGACACAGTTATGAAGCATCAGATGGAGGCTGCAAGCCGACCTGTGAGACTGTTCTCCGTGCTCCCCCTGGTGAGGAAAGAACACGAGAGGATACAGGCTCAATACGAACACTGTAAAATCTAATGAACGTATTAGGTGTCGCCCAACCAGCAGCTCTACAGATGTCTGTTAGCGAGGAACCACGAGCTAGAGCCCAAGATGAGGCAACGCTCCGTGTGGAGTGCGCTCTCAAATTAAAGGGGCAAGGAATACCCTGAAGATTATAATCCAGGGCGATAGTATCAATTATCCAATGAGACATCCTCTGCTTAGTGACAGCTTTCCCTTTCTGCTGGCCACCATAACAAACAAAGAGCTGGTCTGAGGTCCTGAGGCTTTGCGTGCGAACCACGTAGAGTCGCAGTGCGCGTACGGGGCACAACAAAGCCATGGTTGGGTCTGCGTCCTCCGGGGGGCAGCGCTTGCAAGCTCACCACCTTATCTCTGAAGGGAGTGGTGGGAACTTTGGGCACGTAACCTGGTCTGGGCCTCAACGTTACACTTGAGGCAGCAGGACCAAACTGAAGGCACGAGTCGTCAACAGAGAATGCATGTAAATCCCCTACTCTCTTCACTGAGGCCAATGCTAGCAGGGTCAGAGCTTTCATTGATAAAAGCTTCAGACTCACAGACTGCAAAGGCTCGAACGGGGGGGCCTGCAGGGCTTTCAGCACCATGGACAGGTCCCAGGGAGGAATAGAAGGAGGGCGCGAGGGGTTTAGCCTGCGAGCGCCTCTTAAATGTAATAATTAAATCGTGCTGGCCAACTGATCTGCCGTTGATAAGAGAGTGATGAGCAGAAATAGCGGCGATATCAACTTTAATGGCGGAGGGACAGCCTACCATCTAACCTATGTTAAAGATATAAAAGCACAATGTTAATGGGCATTCTCTGGGGTCCTCGCGTTGCGAAGAGCACCGGGTGACGAGAAAGGTTTCTTTAAGCGCGTAAGCCCGTCTTGTGGACGGTGCTCGAACCGCGTCGATGGTGTTAGATACCGTTTGCGATAAATCACCTAAACCTTGCGCGCGCTCAACGACCATACATGGAAATCCCACAGGTCGGGGCGCGGGTGCCATAATGTGCCCCTTCCTTGAGAAAGAAAGTCTTTCCTCAGGGGAAATCGTCAGGGAGGGGCTGTCGCGAGGAGCATTAACTCTGAAACCCGATCCAGTACGGGGCGACTAATAAAAGGCTCTCCTCGTCCTGCCTGACTTTGCACAGTGTCTGCGCAATAAAGCTCACTGGAAGGAATGCGTATTTACGCACCCCCCGCGGCCAGCTGTGTGCCAACGCATCCACGCCGAGGCTGCCCTCGGTTAGTGAATAAAATAGGCGACAGTGGGTATCGTCCGGCGACGCAAACAGATCTATCTACGCACAACCGAACTTCTTCCAAATTAGCTGGACCGTCTGGAGGTGGAGTCGCCATTCGCCGGGGGCGCAGCTCGGGAAGCGCGTCCGCTGTATTGAGCGAACCCGGGATGTAAATGGCACGAAGGGACCTCAGATGCTTCTGACTCCAAAGGAGGAGATGACGAGCGAGATGCGACAGGTGACGAGAGCGCAAAACCGCCTTAACGGTAAATAACGCAACAGTCGCAATGTTATTGGTGTCGGCTAATACATCCTTCCCTCGCATCTCCATAGCGGAGCGTACAAGTCCCAGATATACAGCGCACCGCTCGCGGCAGTTGGGGTGCTATGCACACCCCTGAGACTGCAAGCCCGTCATACGTGGCTGATCATCCCGTGCTGAGGGCATTGCAATATACAGAATGCCAGGAGACCCCTCAGGGGCATATCTTCTATCGGAAATGCCGGGTCTACCACAGGGAAAAAATTTAAATGACACGCAGGTGCAATGTTTACACGGTGTATGTCGGTGTGCCACGCTCTCCTCGAGACTCGATCGTAAGCCAATGCTGAAGCGGTCTCATATGAAGCAGCTCGGGCGGCGTCACAGCCGCAGCATGCTGTCATATGTCCAGGAGCTTCTGAAATTGTTTCAGAGGGACCGCGTACTTCCCTCGAATTAAACCGAGGCAAGTCAGAACTGACTGGTTGCGCGCTCTTGTTAAACACGCCAATTAGTCGATCGAGTCTTATTTCCATACTGAGAAAAAGGATCCTCTGCACGGGGCAAAGTTGCTCTTTCCCAGACGACCTGAAGACTTAAACGAGCGAGAAGCCGAAGCATTAACTCTCTGTGTTCGCGCACGTCTGCCAAGAACGGGCTATTATAAGTCGACGTAGAAAAAAGCAGAATGCGAACAACGCTCTCTCTCTGATATCTTAATGCCGTGACTACACATGGAGACACGGAGAGAGAGAGAGACAGCTCGAATGGTGTACTTAGTATTAATATGCCCACCCCACGACGCAGAGCGAAAAAACGGTCTAAAGCGAGGGGAGATGGACACATAAGTACATGTCTTACAGGTCTAAGGCTGCAAACCGATCTGAATATTGAAATACGAGCCTCGGCGTTATCATCCAAAAAGAACACCTTCGTAGAGCCGGTGCGTAAATCAAATCGATCGTAACCCGCCGCGTATTTTGGGTACTATGAGATAAAGGCTGGAAAAACCCTATCATCATCATCATCTCGGTAAGAGGGACCGGCTCGAACATCCTTCGCCAACAGGATATCGATTTTTGCACGCAGTACATGTGCATCGGACGCTTTCACTACAGTGAAACGAACGCCCGAATTTTGGGGGTGTGCCGGATTCGTAACCGAGGCGGATCGTGCGTAAAACCCAACGAAACGGGCTGGGAACTGAAGCCAAGCACCCAGGCACCGTACGAGGAGAAATAACGACACTACCGAAGTACCCGCGGTGGGGCAGCGAAGCGAGACAGGTGGGACTGCCGGTGCGTCTGCTGTGACAGCATAAACATCTACAGTATGTGTGTGTGACACTGACCTGAGCCCGCTGAGGGTAACGGTCATCTGGTCTCCTCTACGGAGAGCGCAGACTCCGATGAGGGTGCTGGTGGTCCGGTCTCCTCAGCGGAGAGCTCGGACTCCTCAGGTCACCCGCTGGCGATAGAGGAGAGGTAGGGGAGCTGGTGTGTACCCGCTCACGGCTCTCTCGATCCTCCGGAGACCTAGAGAGGGAAGAGGAATGCACTCTTATGTGTGGTTAAGTGGGTACCGGCGAAACAGCCGGTGGAACATATGTAAACCAAGGATTTTCCACCCGACCCTCTATCGGGGGAAGGAGCTCCATCTCCTGAAGAGTGATCCTCTGCCAATCCGGGTCGCCCTTCACTGGCCACTTAAACTCCCGAATTTCACGGGAAGCGGCTAAGCGGGCGGGGCGAGCTGCTGACGACCGGTTCCCCTGCGCTGCCGAGATGGGGTCCGAGGAGGGGAACGGAGGTGGTCGCCGCAGGACGCCGACGGCGAGAGGCAGACTGAGGAGCCGGCGTGGTGGACCAAGGGCAGCTCTCTTCCGCCGGGGCATGACCTAGGAGATCGCCTCAGTCTGCGCAGCGGAGCTGTACGACTCCCCTGGCTCGCCGAAGAGGCCGGTCTGTGAGACAGGAGCATTCAAGTTGTTCTCGTCTGCGTCCGTCATGTCAGCCAGACACAGCCAAAGGTGGCGATCTTGAACCACTGTGGTGGACATCGCACGACTGAAGGTCGCGGGCTCCCTCGTAAATCCTTGTGAGCCTGCAGCAACGTTATTGCGTGCAGGGCCGAAGCCGCCTCTCCGGCATGCCTGATGGGCAGCGTCCGTGACCGGACGACTGTCTACAAACACGGGAGGGAAGGGTTGGGTGGTCCCTCCAGGAACGCATCCCGCTCCACTGAAGGGGTCCCCGCCCTCAGCGGCTCCGTTGGTGAGGGAGGTGAGGGGTGAAGCTGAACGGCCGGACGGCCGCAAATCACGTCAGCTCTTCGTGCCGTCGGGCAAGAAAGGCACAGGAGGAGAGGACCGAGAGGCCCGAGCAGCTCCGAAGTACCAATCATGTGGGCGGGACGGTTCGGGCGGGGAGGGGTTAACCTTTCCAACTCTACCGTCTCCGCCGCTCGCGGGCACGGCCGCCATCTCCGGAACGACTCTGCCTCGGAGGAAAAATGGACACCCCTCTGATGCTGCAGAAGTGACGGGACCAGAAGGAGGTCCAATGGATTCGGCAGACATCGTAGAACACGACTCTGCAGTCTCCACCGGAGCCTCAACCGGCTGAGGATGAGAAGGCCGGTAGGTGGAGGACGCATCCTCCGTCCTACTCAGCGTAGTGACGCGAAGGGCGCCCTGCGAGCGCTTGACAGCCGCACCATGGCGGCGTCAGCACTGCAAAGGCGCGGACAGCGTTCCCGTAGAAACGACAGTCGTCTCCGCAATCCAAGAGGGTTATGCTCTCACAGAGAGAACAGAAACTCTCCACGAACGCAGCCCCGGAGAGCTCGATGCCTGAGCACGAAGACAGCGCTCGTGACCGTCACTGGAACCCTCATACTTCTCGCATCCAAGATCGCACGGCGAAAAGCTATCCTGAAAAGGACGCTGATCTCCGCATATACGAGAGAGTGGCTGCCTTTAACAAGGCACAAAGCTCTCTCGTATCACTCTTTTAGGGAAATTCACTCAGATGCTTAGTTGATGAGCGCACAGGAAGGCAACGCACACACTAAACTCAAAATAATAAACAGATGTAGAGCCGTGGAATAAGCGAAGCGTCCGCTGTGATACTGCTAGTTCAACCAACTTCAGCAATCAAATCCCAACAGAGTAAAGTAGCTTCTCAGTAGCAGATAAAGCCGGCTTTCGAAGCGAAAAAGCTATTTTCCCTATTTGCACCTGCTGCTTATAAAGGCACCTGGCGGGGCGGCGCCAGCATTATGCAAATATCTCAATGCCAAGTTCATTGGCGTTTTAGTAGTATACGAAGCAGATTGGTCTCTCTAAGCGAGTTCCCAATTCGTCGGTCACGACGTGACGTCGTAGTGACCGACTGAAAGGGAACTATGTTTAGTAGGCCTATGCAAACTCATCAAATAGCTTCAAACACAATACAATAACAAACACTAAAAAACATGTACAACTTTACTGATTAAAAACAAACTTACAGACAATGCTTTGTCCAAGAACCCACAAAGTGAAGATTGAGAGGGATTACACTCATGTATCCTCTTGGAGCACTAACACAAAAAATATGGCTGACCACCACATGCTCCACTTAAATAAGATATATTACCTCTAGGGGCCGCTAAACTGCACCCTACAAAAGGATACAGCACACTATGGGGTAATTAATTATTGTTTGTTTTATGATTTTATTGTGAATTTTTCATATTAACTATATCTGATGAAATTATATTGTATACAGTCGATGTCTACAAGCAGATCGGCAAATAAAATAGAACAGCACATCAGTTTTGATGTAGTAGCCTATATTACTGATATGCTTTTAATAACAAAAGTCCAGCTGATTTATTGTGGTTATCTGTGTTTTAAGGCAGGTATAAAAATAGCAACTTATTCCCTATTTACCAGGTAACTCTAACATTTAGGCATATTTGAAGTGATGCATTGCAATCGCATATGACCAGCCCCGCCGCTCCCATAACGCGCATCACGCGCTGTGCGTAGGGCACCAGGTGCTGAGAGGGCACCAAAACAATAGCCTAATGAAAAAAAATTATAATGCTGATAGAATTTCATTAGTCTATTGAAATATTATTAGGCACTTTTTATCCATGTAAATGTTACAAAAAAGGGGGGACGAGATAATTTAATTGCGCTAGTATAGAAAGTATGCCCCACAGCCTTTGATGGTCCGTGTCGGTTGATCGCGCGGGCGCCTGACGAAGTTTGACAGAGGCCGTTTCTCAATCTGAAGGCTGCAGCCTCCAGAGGTCGCATTTCTAGGCTGCATACATCATCAAAAAGTTCTTATTTCGTAATATTAACGATTATGAAGTTGACCATTATTCTTAGTTAATCGTAAATTGTTTTAATATGCTTATGACTTGCTAATGTAATGTTCAGTTAACTAAAATAAACCAGGCTTGATGACGTATGCAGCCTGCATATGAGACCTCGCGCAGGTTGCAGCTTTCGGATTGAGAAACGGCCAGTCAGTAGGCAACTTTTGGAAATGGCCCGAAAAGACAGCAGGGGTCAGGATCGGAAAAAGAAAAAAGATGAAACTGCGGGATGATGCCCGTGCATCACTTGCAGGTAAGTCCATCATGTTTAATTCCTAAATAAGGGAAATGCGCATGGGCTGCAGCTGATCGAGGCGATCTTGCTGTGCTGATATTAATGTTAGCAAACTATGTTGTTATAAGTTATAACTTCAGTGCAAGCTAAATTGAGATTTTACTGTAAAACATTACCTATGCATTTTACAAATAACTGACGGCAGCTGTTACTTTCTTTATACGTTTTTTTTAGATATTGAGCAGTTAGTTTATTTTGTGGTTTATTTTGACGTGACGGTGGTTAATACTTAGTTAATGTTAGCAGTCAGTGCACATGGTAGGCTAACAATTCCTGACTGTTAAATATATATAAATATAAAATGTCATGATATGAAGCAAACATTACTGTGACACTTAGTTCTCTAAATCTTTGTAATATTTAAGAATTTTGAGTATTCTTGTTATTGATGTTTATTTAATGTAATTTATTTAAAGTGACATTGTACTTGGGAAAAACATGTCTGGATTATTTTGATAATTTAAGTTTGGTATTTGTTCTATTTTGCTATTCTATAAAAGTTTGCACTTTCAAATGTGTGTGTTGACTAAAGCTGTGAAGATTTTACTTTCTGCTATTAAGTTATATGTTTGGTAATAAAAAGTTAAACTGGCAAAAACAAACAAAAAATTTCTCAGGGTCGGGGGCATTATAAAGGAATTATGCTTAGGGCACCAAAATGGCTAGCAGCGGCACTGCATATGACTCTGAACCTCTTGTTAAAAACGTTTTATTCCAAATGACACAATAATGACCACAAAGCAGCACACTATTTGTTCATTTTTAATAGGTGTTATCATTGGTAGAATAAAACTTTGCAAATGTGTAAATAGAAGCATTTCAGCCAAATATAATTAATGCAAAGTCAAACCAGAGTGAAACAACAGCAGACAGGTATCCAGCTCACGCTGAAGCAAAACAATACTACGGGCGAATTACAATCGAAAGTGATCATCCCTATGCCCTATTCCCTTCGAAGATCAGATCTCATGATGAATAAACTCTAGAGAAAGTTGGGCAATATTGTCTATTCACTTGGTGAATAGAGCCATAAAATACAGCATCTTTTTATGTTTATTTGGATTTAATGTTTATGCAACATCATCCTCTTCGCAAAGTGCCCTTCAAGGCGGCAAAAACGGCATTTGGAATTCACCCTACATGTGTATGATGCGTACTGCGCAGGTGTAGAGCGCATGCCCGTCCGCCTGCTGGAGGCTGTGCTGGAATGCGATCCTCAGGTGAAATCTCTTTACTGAGGGTTTTAAAGCTTTCTACCCTGTCAACACACCCATGTGGCGCCCATAAAGGATGGATATGGGCTAGTGAGTGGGCCCCATGTGGGCTGCCCAGATGGGGCCCAGTAAGTTTTTTTCCGGGGGTTTCATGGTGGCCCCACATGGGTTTGCCCAGATGGGTTGAAGATGGGCTCTTGATGGGCCCATATGGGTAGACCAGGTAGATATAGGACCCACATGAGACTACCCACATGGGTTAATGATGGGCCCCGATAGGACTTATTTAGGGCACAACTTGTTATAGTTTCCTATTCAAAAGTGACACCCATAGATTCAGGCCCACCCGGACTTAATCCATGTCCACCCATATGTCACGTTCTGCATCCGCCACTGAAGCTAAGCTACATCAATAGTAGCTTGCTACATCCAAGCTACTTTTTTATTTTAAACCAGTTTTATTATGTAATTATTTATTTAGTTTCAATTTAGTATTTTGGTAATTATAGGCAATACAAGCATAATGTCACATTATGGGGCGGTTTGCTGGACTTATCCTACTCCCAGAATAAAATGCATGTTTGAGCTGCCTTAATTTAAAAACACCTTGCCCTGACATATCTTGGTCCACCAATCGTGGTCTATTAATAGTTTCAATTGTAATATTTATTAAATGTTTTTATATTAGCTTGGCTTGATGACATAACCCAGTCAGAGGTAAAGAACACGAGTCTTCACAGAATGCGAGTGGTAATGTTTTGTATGAATGAAGGAAGGCTGCACAACTCGAAATTACGGGACAAACGACGTTCTGTGTCGATTCAAAATGACGCGCTTATTCTCAAATTCAGGACGACTTAAGAAATGTTTGGAAAATTGTAGCTTGTGTGGAAGCTACCTCACTACTTGGTCAAAAAAAAGAGCTTAGCTACTGAAAAGCTATTTGATTTACTGCCCAACACTGCGTATACCCACTTCTAAACAATGATTTAGTTCAGGGTAAATGCAGGTATACGGCATATTTCCACTTCTCTTGTTGCTAATCCAATTGCATGATGTGAATAAACGCAAATATACCCTAAAACGCTCAGTAAAATAAGTTACTTGTGCGATAAGGAGGACCGAGGCACCGGATTCCTTTGAAATACAGGTATGATTCGGCAAAACGCCATTGGGCTAGGTTGCCGTCAATCTGAAAATTCCCAACGCAATTGGATTAGGGAACTGTCAGAGTGTTTTCATATATGTTGGTGCTAGGGTTGCCACCCATGTCTGATAAAAAACCTGGACATATCGATGACCCGGCCAATTGGTTTGCTCACAAGCCCCCCCATAGCATAATATTTCTATAGGCCTATGCAATTATTGGCAACACTTTACAATTCTCTTTTTTTTCAATTCTTATTTGTTAACATTAGTTAATGTATTAACTAACATGAACTAACCGTGAGCAGTACATTTGTTACTGTATTTGTTAATCTTTGATAACGTTAGTAAATAAAAATACAGCTTTTCATGGTTTATTCATGTTAGTTCACAGTGCATTAACTAATGTTAACAAGATTTAAATAAATGTATTAATAACATTAACAAAGATAAAAAATTGCTTTATGCTATAAGTGCAGTTTATTATTAGTTCATGTGTTAACTAATGAACCTTATTGTAAAGTGTTACCCAATTATTTGTTCATTATGTTAAAATATGTAAATCAGTTTTACAATTTATTAAAGCTGCTTATACTATTTATGTAAACTGTTTTTATTTATATTCCATTGCACCTTTAAACAGGTCTAAATAGCAACTAGCAAATATGCACATGAAATTAAACTTGTTGAACTCACCTCAACATGTATTTTACAATCATTTAACCCGTCATGGGTTAAGCTGAAGTCACTGTTACAAACTCTACACCATGCAAGATTTTAACTCTTTTAAGACAGGGATACACTTTCGTGTAGTCTGGTGTCAAATGTGTCTTATATTTTCGTTTTTGGGGCACTCTCCCTCTGCCATGGCGCTCCTGTTTCTAGATACCCTGATAGTGTGGTCCGGGAGAAGAGATAAAAGCCCGCCCACAATGACAATTGATTGGTTGATGTTCTGAAACAGGCCAATCAGGATGCTCTCTGTCTTACATGCGCTAAATGAGGCAAACACACACACAGACGCAAGGTCTCCCTCTCTGCCGTGCGCGCGTTAAATTTCGTATTCACATAGCTTTTCGAAAACCGGGACATTCAGTGTCCCAGGAGAGTTGATACATTTCCCGGGACAGGTTATTAAAAAGAAGGACAATCCCGGTAAACCGGGACAGGTGGCAACCCTAGTTGGTGCGGCCTCGGAGCGCACCAAAATACATTGTATCATTTTTCAGTTAGTGCTGTCCGTGTTCACATTTTTTTTTTACTCGAAATGCCACACCGTAGACCATGTAACAACGGTCAGCGCTGTCATTGGTCTCTGACAGCTCTTACCGTCTCATGACCACCCCCACGTTTCCAGGACAACCAGCCTGACAGGGAGAGTGCAGCTATCAAGATGTGGAGATAAACGATGCACGTCTTTGGGAAGTTTCTTTGCTTTAACGCTGTAAGAATCTAAAAGATGTACCTTTCCCACCCCCACTAGTTAACTTGTAAGCAAACCCAATATATATCTATATATCCTGTTTAAATTCACATTATATGTTCACATGGTTTTGATAATCCTTTTCAGGGTGGCATTTTCTCTAATCATATATTTTGATGACAACCCTGCAAGTAAGCCTACGATGGCCCTTTATGGGCCCACTTAGGGCTAGTCTAAGGGCCCCACGCAGGTTTGCTCATTGGCAAAACGTTGGCCCTTTAGCGCTGGCCCTGCGCGGGCAGCCCTCACTTAGCCCCCAGGAAGCCCTCATACAGAAAAATCCCCAGAGTTAAATGAACACTGCTGGATGTATATATTGTCCCATCTTACATAGTGTTAAAAAGTAACAATGAAGCAGAATTAAAAGCTCTGTTATCCTCTTTCTCAACATCTCTGTCTGAAACCTAAAATTGCATTTCACATCTTACTCAAAGAGTCATTTTCTTAACTTATATTAAGATGTTGGCTGTTTCATTTAAAGTCACCATTATTGTGATCAGTGGTTGTTTTAATTGGACTTTGACTCTTGACCGATGGCTTGTAAGTGTTTTCAGGCTGCTATATCGAAGTGTGTTTAAAACACATGTTATAGCAAAGGAAAGGCTATAGTAATTGAATATTGATGGTTGATACATAAACCTTGTCAAACATAATCGTTTAATGAACAGATTTATTAATATAGTTTTCCCCCCTCATCAGAAGCATCCCTTTCTTTTAATAATGAAATACTACAGTGTAAGGTCCAGAACTCTCATAGCAGTTAATTATTCTGAAGGATTTTGATAGTTTGCACATAAACATTAACCACTGCACAATGTAGATGCACAGACATCAAGAATCGGAGTATGAATCTCAACAATGGTGACAAAGAAAATGGTAAATAAAGGTCATTATTTATTCATGCCGCAGTGCATTCTGGGAGTCCTGGATGAGATTTGTAATTTGTTAATACCCAGCATACATTGCAGCATGAAGCTTTTCATTTTATTTTCACCATCATTGTGATTCATACTCTGATCCTTGATATTTGTGTGTCTACATTGTAGCGCAGTTAATTTTTGAGTGTCAGTGTTTCAAAATTCTTCAGAAAGACAAACTGCTAAGAGAGAGCTGGATCTCATACTATAGTATCACATTGTCAGAGAAAGATCCTTCTGATAAGTGTGCAAACAATAAATTAATACATACGTTTTTATATGATGATATTTAGACTTTATTTACTGAACTGACCATCACCAAAGTATCGCACTCTGCTATAACAAACATGTCTTAAACACACAAAGTTATAGCAATCAAATGATTGAACAATGTAAGAGTCACGAGTCAAGTTTAACTAAATCAAACACTGATCACAATAGTGGTGACTTTAAATGAAACAAAATCTCAACCTAAAGTAAGAAAATGACTCTACCAATAAGATGTAAAAATGCAATTTTAGGTTTCAGACAGAGATGGTGTGAGAGAGGATAACAGCGCTTTTAATTCTGCTTCATTGTTACTTTTTAACACTCTGTAAGATTGGGACAAAATATACATCCAGCAGTGTTCATTTAACTCTGGGGATTTCTCTATGTGAGGGCTTCCTGGGGGCTAAGTGAGGGCTGCCCATGCAGGGCCAGTGCTAAGGGGCCAACGTTTCGCCAGTGAGCAAACCTGTGCGGGGCCCTTAGGCTATGCCCATACAGGCCCATCGTAAGCTTACTTGCAGGGAAGCTCATCCTGTCTTTAAGGTTTTAAATATATACAATGCATATTATAGAAATTCTATGTGTCTGGTTTGATCTTTGTATAACACACTTTATTTTCTGGCCTGATTCAAGTAAAGTTTTCCCCAGTGATTGATGATTTTGCAAATGCTATGTTTAGGAGATATTATGAAATATCCTTTGGTTAACTGCAGGTTGGTTGTGGTTGGGGCAAGGAGGGTATTTTAGGAACATGTGTCAGACCCTACTTCCCTATTCCACTCTCCCCTTCCTCATTTGCACCATTCAACTGTCTTAGTCATGTGATTGTTTTCCAGACATATTTGTCACTGTGTTGATCACGAGATTGTGCCAGACATCCTATATAATGTGAAGGATGTCTAATAAAATTTGGTCTATGATTGAACGGCATTTGGTGTCAGTCTCTTTCATGATCCTCTGATATCAGATTTCTCTGCTGCTCACCTCAGATCCTCACCTAACAACCTAAGTACCGAACTTAAAAGAAACTCTCATACCTCTAGACCTGCTTAGAATTAGATTCTAACAAACGCGAAATTGCGTAGCTGTTCTATTAAAGCCTTTCTCACGGAGCTGTTTGCTAAAAAGCCCGTAATGTCACTATTTGTGTGTGGAGGAGAGCTATGCATTTATAAAATCATCAGCTCAAACATAAAGGAGACAGCGAATCTCTGAAACAGACCAGGGAAGGCTTGTTTGTTGTTAACCCACAATATAACACCGGGTTCACGTCACGACGGAAGCACAGTGGCTCAAACATGTGGAGAACTTCCTGTATTTGGTTCGGCCCGAGGTCCAGCAGTGTTCACACCACAGGTGGGTCGCCCAGAGTTCGGCGACAGCTGCTCCGAGACCACCTGTTTAGAGTGGTCTAGGAGCGGCCGTCTAGTGCGCACCCGAGTGCGGCTGTTGTGTTCACACTGACCCAAACTAACCGTACTCGGAGAGACACGTCATTTAGGCCGACCTAAACAGTGTATGTGTGAAAACACCCTTAATCACTACCTGGTTCTCTGCCTGCCATCATTAATAGGAAAGATGAAGCGAACTACTGAAACTTTTATTTCCAGATTTACAATTATCAGTTATTTGTTATGTCATGTGTTACAGTACTTGACATTAGGTTCCTTGACTAAAATATATAAGCATCAATTTAGAAACTCTGAATTGGGTTATATTTTGTAAAATGTATGTACATAGAGATAAAATACTGTTATTTTGATATTTTTATGAAAATATTGAGGCTTTTATCCAAAGCGACTTACAGTGCATACAGTATATTAAAGTTTGTTAAACCTATAACTAATCTCTTAAAACACCATGTTTCCCTCATCTTTTATGTTTTAGAATAGAGTATTTATATATATTTTATTAATGTATTAGGCCTACCTGTAATATTGTTAATACATATGCAAAATGTTCCCCTAAATATATCTTGCCTACACTATCTGTTGCAAATCAACTGTTCCAAAAGGTAGTTTACAAGAGAAACTACTAGACCAGACTACATATTATGTGCAAGGTGAAAGAATAGTTGTCTAATTTGAATGTGTGAACAGACTAAAAAAGTTTGCTCACAATTTATTAGTTGTCTATTCCTTTAGTCTGTGAGCCTAGTAGGCCTATTTTCTGGAAAATCTGCACCTCTTTGTGGCTTTAACACTCTGGGGTCGACTGCGGCGTGGGCGCCACAAACTCTTTATTTTTCAATCACTCCGCAAAGAGACTTAAATTACTCAGCTGATTTTTGACATACAGATATGATTTATACATCATTTAAAACGTTAAAGTGTCTAGTTTTTTTCTGTCCACTCCTAATAAAAACAGAATGTTGTGCTTTTCGCAAAATTAAGAAAATAAACATGATGCGTTTTTGTTCTCTCTCCCTCAGTGAAGTCCTTTCAGAAACATGTCAGAAAAATTTACTGTAACTTAACGAATACTTGTCATAGAAACAAAAGATAAATGTCTACATAATGCTTGGAATGTCTGCTGAGATCGAAAACAGATATTGTCAGTCGGTGTAAACTGTATGAGAAGGAGGAGATGTACCGTCTTTCTCCTGTTACCTGTTTTTATGTAATGAGATGAGATCGCCACACCCCCGCGCCATTGAAGTGAATGAGCAGAGACATCCATATGCATAACTCATATGCCTCCTGCAGTCAATGGATACGCAATCCACAATCCAGTCTCTCTATTCCTTGTTATGCTGAGTTGTTTCATCCGAGTGCAGTGTTTCCCCTACCATTATATAAGGGGGGCGCCCCGCCCTCCTAATGGCTTGACCCGCCCCCCTTGAAGGCCAAGAAAATTTGATTTAATTTTCTTTAAAGCGACTGGTCGAGTTTATCATGACTTTCCCACACACACGCGGGCATTCTCTCCCTCTCTTACATGCTATATATGCCCACGCCGCGCACATCTTTTGTAGTAACTCTGTGTAACAGTAACATTGTATGATGTCATATTTCTGAATTTGCGAATGACGCGAATTGGGCGGTGCAATTGCCGCGGAAACACGCGCTTTTCCCTTTAAACACGTCTTCGCGCAAGTTGAAAATATGCAGCCCAAGCGAAAAAACTCAGAGCAGCTTCAAGAATGCTCACGCATGACCATTTGACATGAGGTGTGTGTGTGTGTGTGTGTGTGTGCTGCGTGCGCGAGAGAGAGAGAGAGAGAGAGAGGTAAGAATGGTGCCCACGTTGAGAAAACTTAATAGAAAACTAAAGTATGTATGTCATCTAATTACAGTATGTTAACTGGATAACACTGGATTTAACTCATTGTATAAAATAATAAAATAATGTATTTTGATTACACAAATCAATCCTAACTATATGATTGTTTTACTAGCTGCTGACCAGTATAGGGAATCTCCATGGCTAATTTCTAAGACATGTTGCTGATACAGTACTGTGTGTTGAACCTTTTCTTGTTAATTGAGTCTTTTGGGGTAGCCCATCTTATGCCTAGAATTATTCAAGGCGGTTGATTCTGTTAATTTCCTTCAAAGTTTGATTAATTGTGCATAATGACATGTGCAACAAATGGATATAGGGTTTTAAACTCATAGACTTGCATCATTTAAAGTTCAGATGCTCTTTTAAATTTTTTTTAAAGCTTTTTAAAGCTGAAACTTATCAAATCCTATCCAGAATGTCATTGAAACATACCAGTGGCTTTGCTCTCATCAGTATTAAACATGTTATCCCTTGAAGTACCCCTCCCCACAGAGCTCCCACATAACAAATCACCATTTAACCCCTGTATATACATACCCAGCCAACCCCCCCCCCCCCCCCAAAGCTGTAAACCTAGGGGAAACACTGGAGTGCATCAAACATGACATCTAAATCCTTATTTACTTGCGTATTTGTGTCAGTATCTTCAGACGCGAGTGTTTTCTTTGTCTTCCGTCAAACAGTTCACGCGTGTCAGGAATTGGGGAACACAAAACACGAACCCAGATGCGGACGTAACAAAAAAGGAATTTATTGAACAGACGGGGTAAAAACAAGAAAACAAAACCCACGAGGGGGCAAAACAAGACTGGGAAAACACGACACTAAACTAACACTAAACTTTAACAACACTAACAATAAACTTCTCAAAACAGAAAACAGGCGATGACAAAATCTAAACTTAATACTCACAGGAACCAACAGGATACGACAAGGCATGAAACAAGACGAACGTGCACTGGACAACAAACACAAGGACTCTTAAATAGGGAGAAAGTAAATTACATACAGCTGGAAATAATTACAAGTAAGGGATCGGGGAAAAAGTGACGAGACCCGGGAAATGCGTGGTCGGAATAAACCAATACTACAACCACACATTTCCCACATAGAACATATGTACTGTCAGAACCCTGCCATGCTAAACTAGATCTAAATACCAACAGGATCCGGCAGGATTCTGACAGTACGCCCCCCTCCAAAAGGCGGCTACTAGACGCCTTCGAAGGGGGAACACTAAACATGGGACAAGACCGACTGACAGACTGAGAACATCCAAGAAAACATAACAAATAACATTAAGGGCAAACAAGACAGAATTACAAACGGGTTAGGGTGGGATAACAAAAATAATAAACAAGGGAGGGGGGGGTGGGGGAACAACAGAGTTCATAGGGGGTGGTCCAGGGTGGGAGGGTGGGAAAAGAGTCTGAGTGGACTTCGGGTGAGTCCAAGGAAAGTTCTGGCCGAGATCCGCAAAACCTGGCTGGGGTGGCGCTGGCTGCGCCCACGGCTGGGGTTGCGCTGACTGCGCCCACGGCTGGGGTTGCGCTGACTGCGCCCACGGCTGGGGTTGCGCTTGCGGCTGCGCACACGGCTGGGGTTGCGCTTGCGGCTGCGTCGACGGCTCTGGACGCTCAGGCGGCTGCGTCGGCGGCTCTGGACGCTCAGGCGGCTGCGTCGGCGGCTCTGGACGCTCAGGCGGCTGCGTCGGCGGCTCTGGACGCTCAGGCGGCTGCGTCGGCGGCTCTGGACGTTCTGGCGGCTGAACCAGACAACCCTTCCTCCTGTTCTTCCTTCGGGGTCGCGGAGCAGATAGAGGATGTGGTGGTGCTCTTAAGTCAGAGGAGGACCCCCCAGATGAAGACTCCCAGGAGATCCTCCTCTCACGCTTCCCTCGAAGGGACAGAGGCGGGGAGCGGCTCTCTGGAGCCGGAGGAGAGAGTTCAGGGTCGCCGAACCCCCACATCCCAACGGTCCTTCCCTCTCGGATGGACGAGAGTCGATGGGGTTCGGCGGTTCGGGTCGGGTTCTGCCTGGTGTTGACCTCGGGTCCGCATACGAGCGGGTCAAAAAACTCGTAACCCGACTCGTATGCGGGGCGGCAACCCTTTCCCCGTCTCGCCAGGCGAGTACCGGTGAACATGTCCGCTGGGTTCTTTTATGGCACGTTCGTTCTGTCAGGAATTGGGGAACACAAAACACGAACCCAGATGCGGACGTAACAAAAAAGGAATTTATTGAACAGACGGGGTAAAAACAAGAAAACAAAACCCACGAGGGGGCAAAACAAGACTGGGAAAACACGACACTAAACTAACACTAAACTTTAACAACACTAACAATAAACTTCTCAAAACAGAAAACAGGCGATGACAAAATCTAAACTTAATACTCACAGGAACCAACAGGATACGACAAGGCATGAAACAAGACGAACGTGCACTGGCCAACAAACACAAGGACTCTTAAATAGGGAGAAAGTAAATTACATACAGCTGGAAATAATTACAAGTAAGGGATCCGGGAAAAAGTGACGAGACCCGGGAAATGCGTGGTCGGAATAAACCAATACTACAACCACACATTTCCCACATAGAACATATGTACTGTCAGAACCCTGCCATGCTAAACTAGATCTAAATACCAACAGGATCCGGCAGGATTCTGACAGTGCGAAGGGAAACGCACATACACAAACACACGAGTCAGAAAATTTGACGCGCTTTTTGGTATTCTTATAAAATACGCGATTGCAAACAGTACAATCCTTATTTAGTTGCGTCTAAGCATATATCTCCGCACAGCAAGTTTATTAAACACAGGATCACTCGCGTGTGCACACATAACAGCTTTCATAATCAACACGTGAGGGAGTAATGGCAGCTATAAACAAACATTGATAAGTTTATCACGCTTGTCCCTTGTTGTGTTTCTACTATAATGATTACAAAAACACAAACAAAGGTCCAGACAACGATAGGCAGTTCTTCTTTTGAGCTTTTTACTGCACAAAAGTAAACCTCTCGCTGGTCAACCAAACACTAACCCTGTGTTCATTACGATGGCCAAACAGTACCCTTTACCATGCTTACTATGGTTTTCAAAGGTATACTTGTGAAATTTAATAGAATATATATATATATATACAGTGCCCTCCATAAGTATTGGAACAGAGGCACATTTTGTGATATTTTAGCTGTTTACCAAAATGTATTCCATTTACAGTCATATTATGACTATTGGCTTACAGTGCACACTCTCAGCTTTATTTTGAGGGTATTCATATCCAAATTGGCTAAAGGATTTAGGAATTACAGCCGTTTAATATGGAGCTCTCCCTTTTTAAAGTAATGGAACAGTTGACTTAAAACCTGTTTTATGGAATGGTATTGTCTATTTTTAAATAATTTCCTCATGAATGACAGATGTTAAAGGTCTGGAGTTGATTGAAGTGTGACAATTGCATTTGAAAGCTGTGGCTGTGAACCCAAATCATTCGATTCAGGGACATCTCCATGCAAGTGATACAGACCATATTTAGGTTTCAAAAACACAACAAATCCATCAGAGAGATAGCAGGAACATTAAGAGTGACCAGATCAACAATTTGGTACATACTGACTAAAAAAACAACACAATGGTGAGCTCAGCAACATAAAAATCCTGTATGTCTATATAGGATAAAAGTGGTGGATGATCACATTATCCTCTCCATGATAAAGAAAAACCCCTCTCCAGCAGTCAATCACAGATTATTCAGGAGCTTTCCTGCCTCCACGCATACAGCCTTTCCCAAGCAAAAGTGTCTTAGAAATTATAAATCAATATATTGTTTTATGTGAATGAGTAGGCCGAATGATTTTCACATCATTTTGAAGAAAAAACGTCTCAGGTTACGCATGTAACCCTGGTTCCCTGAGAAGGGAACGAGACGCTGCGTGGCCATAGCAACGCTTTGGGGAATGCCTCGGCGTGACTGATCAGAAGCACGTGTAACACATAATCAATAATTTGATGATTGGATACTGACCGTGATGCTGTGCGGACCAGGGGTATAAGAAGGCATCCCACACAAACACACTCGCTACCAAGTGCCGAAGCAAGTGCCTACAGGGATGCAGGGAGTATGGCATGGAGACGCAACGTCTCGTTCCCTTCTCAGGGAACCAGGGTTACATATGTAACCTGAAACGTTCCCTTTCGAGGAACTCGAGCTGCGTCGCCATAGCAACGCTTTGGGGAACGAGATGCCCACGCTTCCATACTACCAAATGCCTGTAGCGTGTATAACTGAACACAGTCAAGGTAAAGAACCTGGGACCCTAAAGAGAGGTCTAGATCTAAATTATAAATCTGAGCGGTGAGCGGTGAAAACCAACCGGCCGCATCACATACGTCCTGGAGCGAAACGCCTGACCCTAAGGCCTTAGTGGCAGCCATACGCCGAGTAGAGTGGGCACTCACAGTGACGGGTGAGGGTATACCCTGATGTTCATAAGCCAGTGAGATAGCATCCACTGTCCATCTGCTCAAAGTCTGCTTGGTCACCGGTAAACCTTTTCTGGGTGAACCAAAGCACACAAATAACTGCTCGGACTCCTCCACTGAGCAGTCCTGTAAACATATGTATCCTGTGCTCGCATGTGCGATACACCAAATTCAGCTTTTCCTGGTCCGCGCTCCTGAAGGGGGGGGGACAAAGGGCCTGCAGAACAATGGGCCTCGGCACATAGTTCAGCACTTTGGGAACATAACCTGGCTTTGGGTATAGAAAAGCCTTAGCCATGGTGCACACTCAGACCTGCAGGGGATACTGACAGGGCCTGAAGGTCCCCCACTCACTTTAGATAGGTAATAGCAGAAGGAACACAGTCTTAAAGGCCAGAAACCTATCTGGCGAAGTCTCAAGTGGCTCGAACGGAGCCAACGAGAGCCCTTCCAGCACGACCGCTAGGTCCCAAGTAGGCACCCTAGTGCGGCTAACAGGTCGCAACCTGCGAGTGCCACAAAGAAAGCGCGCCACTTATGGGTGTCTACCCACTGATGAGCCTTCCACAAGAGTATGGTAGGCAGAAACTGCTGGCGTTAAACCTTAATGGTGGAAGGAGTAAACTCAGAAACGCTCCTGCAGAAAACCTCAGAACTACGTCGACAGGGCAGTAAACTGGGTCTGTCAGATGAGCTGAACACCAAGAGGTGAAAATTTCCCACTTAAGGGAATAAAGTTTCCCCGTGGAAGGACAAACACAACCGGGGGGGGGCATACAGACGTAGCCTCGGCCACGCCTGTACCATGGAAAACCACAGTGGGTAAAGTGTGGTGTCCTGGGATGCAAACAGATCTACCTCTGCGCGTCCAAACCTTTTCCAGATGTGGTTCACCACATCTAGATGAAGTCTCCACTCCTATCGGATATGTCTGTTGTCTCGAAGGGGCATCTGCCACATTCAGGTGGCGTGGTATGTAGATTGCCCTCAGAGAGTCCAGAAGTGTATGGTAGGAAGAAACTGCTGCCACCTATACCTTAAAGGTGGAGTAATGATATGGTCTCCACAACCTCAGTTGGTAGCATGACATTCTTCCAAAGGAGTATGGTAGGCAGAGACTGCTGCCACCTAAACCTTAGGGTGGAAGGAGTTAACCCAGCAGATAATTGCTCCTGCAGAAACCTCAGTACCACGTCAAGGGGCAGTTGACTGGGTCTGTCAGGTGAGCTGAGCACCGAAAGGTGAAGTTTCTCTACTTTAGGGCATAAGCTTCCTCGTTGAGGGAGCTCTGAAGTAATCATCTGGTTCCCACAACCTCATTCGGGAGCATGAAGTCCTTTCAAAGGAGCATGGTAGGCAGAAACTGCTGCCACCTAAGCCTTAAGAGTGGAAGGAAGTAAGCCAGCAGAGAATTGCTCCTGCAGAAACCTAAACAGGGCAGTTGACTGGGTCTGTCAGGTGAGCTGAACACCATGAGGTGAAGTTTCTACACTTAGTGCCTAAGCTCCTGGGGGAGCTCTGGAGTAATCATATGGTCTCCACAACCTCAGTTGTGAGCAAGACATCCTTCCAAAGGAGTATGGTAGGCAGAGACTGCTGCCACCTAAACCTTAAGAGTGGAAGGAGTTAAACCAGCAAGGAATTGCTCCTACAGAAACCTCAGCACCACATAAACAGGGCAGTTAACTGGGTTCGACAGGAGTAAAATATGGTCTCCACAACCTCAGTTGGGAGACCTGAGCCTACGAGCCTGGCCCCCTCAGAGGCCATACCGACAGGCCATATCTCTGGCAAGCTTCCTCCAGAACTTCTGTGGCAGAGTGATTGTGGAAAAGAGAAAGCCACATTGGGCAGTGTGTGCGGTCCTGAGACGCAAACAGATCCACCTCTGCGTGTCCAAATCCTCTCCAAATGGGGTTCACCACATTTGGCTGGAGTCTCAACTCCCTAGCAATGGTTGTTGCCATACAGGGCATCTGCCATATTCAAGTGGCCTGGGATCTAAATTGTCGTCAACGAGCACAGTTTGTCCAGAGACCACAATGCCATTATCCCAAAATCAGTAATGTAGTGATTTTGGACCTCTCTGCCTTCCATACTGTACTCCAACCTGTGGGGAGTGCGTCTGTTGTCAGTGTCATACGCCAGTAGCATGCACCCAAAAACAGGCCTTAGAATGGAAACCAAGGTTTTCTCCACACCACCAGAGCACGCAGGCAACGATGCGTGACTTTGATAGCAGATCTCCTTAATAATTTATTAATCAACCACTAATGTGATGTCTATCTGGACAAGCACATGATGGCTCCTCAGGTCTGGAAGGAAATGGGAGTCCAACCCATACCACCATCATTTCCAAGGCAATTTCAGTGCCATATCCGATGATGAGTTTCAGCGATTTTGATCCTTTTGGCTTTCCATAATCGCAACAACCAGTCAGCGTCACACATCGAGAAGCCATGGCTTTCTTCCTGTTACCAGAGCACGCAAAAAACGGTGCATGACTTTGATCATGCGAGACGGGTTTCCCCTCGGGGAAAACCTTCCCGTGCTGAATGGAGACATAAGCTCTAATGAAAGGAATCAGTCCTCGGATCTGATTGCATCACAATCGGTTTCAGTCACAGCATAGAACTGAGCCGCATCACTGAACGATTACAAGTCCCCTCCATTTGGAACAATAAAGTAAAGGCTGTAAGCTGTCATTTCTCTCATTTGGAGGTTCTACAGCCTCCTGCACAAGAATGTAGCCATGCTCCACTACTGGAGCCAGCTGTATGAAGGTGAAGGTTAATGGCGGCTGCCTGTCGTACTACGCACCAAAGGGAAGCAGGCACCATAAATGAGGTGTGAGCTGCTTTGCTTCAATAAGAAAGTGAGACGACACCTGCCTCAGCAGATGAGGGTCTCGAATCGTAACACACAAAATCATTATCTGAATTATGGCGCACCAGCGGCCGATCAGGAGAATAAATGCTGTGCACAGCTGTACAAGCAACACACCGCATAGACACAAAATCACTGTTTGACTCATCAAACAATGACAAACAGCTCATGCAGGCTGTGACAGGCAGATATACATACATAGCCTACACATACAGGTGTAAAAACGTATGTATATATAATACCTTCATACTTTAAAAAGAGGAGGCTTCACGTGGAAACTGCACGTTTAACCTTAAACAGTAGGCGGATTATGAAGATGATCCATCTCTCCAAAGATAGACATATGGCTCTCAAGCAGGGCGCCTTCCCGATCCGGCGAGAGAGAGAGGGACTTCACGTGCAGGTGGAGATACCGCCGCCTACACGAAATCATATGGCGACTCCTACGAGTGCAACCGCCGCTAAGAAGCAGGATCGCAGCCGCGAGCACAAGCTTCCTAGAGAGCGAGAGACAGATGTCAAGGGTGTAGGCGGGGATACCGCCACCTGCACGCACGAGTGCAGTCACCGCTCTGCCTCGACAGAAGCGGGACCGGATCCGTGAGGGCGCAAGCCTGAGATATCCTTTTCTAAGCGCAAAGCTGGAGCGCAACACGTGCACGGGAATGCTCACAGTGCACACAGCCAGTTTCCTCAAAAGCCAACTGTGCGTGCTGCGCTCGAAGACACATATACATGTGTACCCTTGTCTGTGATATTGCACCGACAGGGAGATACACATACTTGAACTTCTTAAACATACTTCAGATTTATGCAAACATACACGCAGTCACTTGCTGAGGCACTAAAAGCGAGTGTGTTTGTGTGGGATGCCTTCTTATACCCCTGGTCCGCACGGCATCACGGTCAGTATCCAATCATCAAATTATTGATTATGTGTTACACGTGCTTCAGATCAGTCACGCCGAGGCGTTCCCCAAAGTGTTGCTATGGCGACGCAGCTCGAGTTCCTCGAAAGGGAACTCTAGACTACTAGATCCTGTTTTGAAAAGTCTTGGGAAAACATGTTTAGAATGAGTTATATCACTGACTTAAAAAAATTTGCTTTTTCAAAAACCACGCATAAACATTTTTCTCTTAAAAATACAAACATGTACATGTCACAAGGTGACGATCTTTTTTTCTTTGGGGCGGAACCAAAAATTACGGAAGTGTTTCCGCCCGGACCGGAAAGGACGAACACCGGACTTCCGGTAAGCGCCGCGAGCGGGAAAATCAGCGAATTCGATGCACCTGTGCCTAGTTAGGGACAGCGTTTGGCGATTGGAGGATACACCAAGCAAGGCAGTACTTAAGGCCAAGTTTATTCACAGTTGGGAAGCTTTTTGGTGTGCGTTAAAACGCTGTGTTGGGCCGTGTTGGTGCACTGTTGGTGGCTGTCTAAACTCTCTCTCGCTCTCAGGTTGTGGTAATACACTTGCGAAGACATCCAGAACCTTAAAGGTTGAGGAGAATACGGAACAATTGGTGAATTGAGACCAAGGGAAAACGAGGATTGAAAACGACATGGTAGTGAGTACCAAGTACAAGTTATAACTGCCTTGTTTATCGATCTAGCTGCATGTGAGATTCCTCTAGGAGGAAGGAGACGGCCCTACCCCTATTTTAGCGTGGTGGGTGAGCCGAGTGGACATTCACCGAAGCCGTCACAACGACGACACCACTAGCTGGGCCGCATTATTCATCGCCAGGTCTGACCGAAGTGAAGTAAAGGAAGACGGGAGTCCTTTTTGGGCACTGAGCGTGGTGGGTGAGTCTTTGTGCTGTGAAAACCTTTAAGTTGACGTGGTGTTGTATATTGCTGTGGGTTGCTGTGGATTACTGTATGTCCTGTCTGACAGACCCCCGCCTTCACGCACTTCGTTCAGGGAAGACCAAGAGGCTGCTGGCCTCAGCTTACTCAATCTTGTATATGTTGTGAGCGTGTTTCAGATCTCAGAAAGTAGCACGGTGCTCCGGGACAATCTTTTCCCCGCCTAGACATTTGGTGGGTGGCGCGAGCAACAACGAAGAGCTGGAGAAACAGCAACATTGTGAGTACGATTTGTGGCTATTACTATTCTATACTGTTAAACTGTGCGAGTCTTATTGTTGCAGAGAGCGAGGTGAAGTGAATCTCATCATCCCGTGGCCTCTACAAAGGGGCGCCCCTGTCCAGAGTTCGAACGCCGGACGGCAGCGAGGAAAGGGAAGCGCTCGGCCCGGTGAGACGTTGAGTTATCCCACCCCCCTGCCACCGCCCAGTCGTCCAGAGGGTTCGCCCCCGACGCCACGTAGGGAACACTTACTCCATCAGAAGTTCGCCAGTTGATATCTGTGGAGAGTGAATAACCTGAGGAGAGATCGAAGAAACCTGTACTTACGGTACGCTGTGTCCAGCCGAGAGGTGAGAGCCATTCGAAGCCAAATCACTGTGCTTTTGTATTCAAGTTGATACCTGTAGGGAAAAGAACAGAGAGAGTGAATAACCCGAAGATAGAGTAAAGAAACCTGTACTTACGGTATGCTGTGTCCAGCCGAGAGGTGAGAGCCATTCAAAGCCAAGTCACTGTGCTTTTGTGTCCAAGTTGATACCTGTGGAGAGAAGAACAGAGAGAGTGAATAACCTGAGGAGAGATCGAAGAAACCTGTACTTACGGTACGCTGTGTCCAGCCGAGAGGTGAGAGCCATTCAAAGCCAAATAACTGTGTTTTTGTGTCCAAGTGATACCTGTGGGGAAAAGAACAGAGAGAGTGAATAACCTGAAGATAGAGCAAAGAAACCTGTACTTACGGTACGCTGTGTCCAGCCGAGAGGTGAGAGCCATTCACAGCCAGGTCACTGTGCTTTTGTGTCCAAGTTGATACCTGTGGGGAAAAGAACAGAGAGAGTGAATAACCTGAAGATAGAGCAACGAAACCTGTACTTTCGGTACGCGGTGTCTAGCCAGGAGGTGAGAACCATCCACATCTGATTAACTGTGTCTCTTCGCCAGTAGTTACCTGCGGAGGAGAGAGAAGAAATAGTGAGTGACTCGACGAAAGTTGTGAAAGCAGGAGAAAGAGCCCACACCAGGGAGACCCAGGTACGCAGCCCGAATAAGAATCCACAACACTCATTTGCTTTTGATTCTGCCTCCAGGAGGACAAAGGAGCGCGCCACGGATACCTTAGACCAGGTTGGAGCCTGAGTCTCACGCCCCCCTGGTCCCCAGTGTCCCGGACCTTTCCTTCGCTCCCCTGCTCCCTGTCCGTGGCCCACCTGGAGGGCAGAGACGGATATTAGTTTTAATCCCCCCTCCCCATTTCCCAAGAACATTTTAAATATTTAATAAATCAATAAAGATTATTTTTATACTTACCTGTCCTTGTTGTTGTCTGGTCATTGGGTTGGCTTTGGGGACCTCCTTGAGGTGGAAGTGGAGAAGGGGCGTGGTTTTAGCCATTAGTGGCCACCCCCTCGGTGTGACATACATACATGTAATAGTGATTGGCAGTCCGGCTCTTTCCATTGATTCGGCTCTTTCGGCTCAAGCTCCGGCTCTAGATTTTAGTGATGGCAGTCCGGCTCTTTTCATAGATTCGGCTCTTCTGGCTCGGCTCCCTTAGAAGAGCCGGCTCCCCTGCCTGCGTCTGAAGATTCGGCTCTGCTCGTTCGCTACAAAGAATCAGCTCTTAGAGCCGCTCGTTCGCGAACGACCCATCACTAACATGTAATCATATAATATAGTAGCCCAGTTTGTGCTGACTTTTGCCATTATTATGTTTTTAAGCAACTGAAAAAAGCACAAATGTCAGTGCATGTCAAAACTTCCCCAGCGGCCCTAAAAACCCCTTATACCCCAGAGGGTTAAAGGGGACTTTAAGATGGTGTCCCCCACACCATGCAGGTAAAAACCGGCAAAACCAGTTTTTCTTTCGTTTCCCTTCACACATTTTAAGAGAAGATTAATTGATAAAGACTTGGCAGACCAGGAGGGTGGTTTGTAATTTCTTGACTCTGTCAATGGTCTATCAAGGTCAAATGTTCTGGGGCAGCTACTACAAAGACTGTTGGGGGACCTAAGTAATAAATGTTTTATTTGTAGTTTATTAACCAAATAGTGCACATTATAATAATAAGCACACTTTCAGCACATAGTTACACATCTTTGTGTTAATCTTTGCAACTGAAGACACAGAATATCTATAGACATAGACAGTGTAAACTTATGTGAAATACAAACAGATTTTAGACAAAACTCATTTTCAGGAATGTGGTAGGACAGAACCCAATTGCAGACACAGGTGAACACAAAAACAGGTTTATTTAACTAACAAAACAAAACCCACAAGGGGGTAAACAAGGCAAAAACAGACAGACTAAAGGGTAACTCAAAACTAGACAACAGCCGACTTGAATACACTAACTAGACTAGATAAGACTTGATTTGATTTGATTTGATTTGATTATACAAAAACTCACGTGGACCATGCACCATATAAACAGACGATCGAGCACAGGACAGCAAACACAAGGGCATTAAATAGGAGAGCAAATCAAGAGGGGAACAGGTGACATGAATCAAACAATAACAAGGTGATTAACGAGGAGACAAGGGGGCGGGGTCAGGAAACAAGACAAGGAAACACACAGCACACTGAAAGTTAACAATGGCTGTGTGCTTCCACACAAAACATGGGTCTGTCATGATCCTGCCTCAAGACTCAAGAACATACAAGGCAGTATACAGTGAATCAGACGTAAATCATTGATAGATTTTCTTTATTCTGTGCTTCTAGTGTTAGGCGGCTGCATATATGAAAAAAAACACCTAACCCTAAAAAAAATTCTAACAAAAGGTTTCTCAGCTGTTTTTTGTAGTATTAGGTGTCCCTAATAACATACTAAAAGTTTACCAAAGTTTGACCTCTAGAAAGGTGTAATTTTCAAGATGGCGTCCAAGACAGGCAGGAAGCCCTTAAAATATCCTAACTCCTTCATTATTTGAGCTCGCCAAGTAATCTTGGTGTCTAATCCCATGATTTCTGGGTCTATGAATCCATTGGACTTGTCTAAAATGCACTGACATGATTACATACTTATGGAATACATGAGTTTGTGAGATTACTGTAAGGTTTTATCCTTGTTTGGGGTGAACCAGAGATGTTAACGATGTAGCCTATGCCATGTAACTCCTACTCAATATGTGTTTTAGACACATACCCTTTTCTTGCTAAAACACAGACTTGACATTTAATGTAAAATGTATTGCAACAAAAAATAACTTAAATAAACATCATAAACAACTCTGAATTAGCCGAACAGAGGCCTGTGTTTGAACCCTCTAAAATGGTTATTCATTTAAATTTGAATAAGGTATTAGATGTGTAATGCATCCTCTATAGATGTTTTTGAGTATAAAAGTGTCATTACACTAAACCTAACAAAACTAAATTCACAATTGTTAGCAATTAAGAAAATGGTGGAAGAGAATACTGACATTTGATATTGCTTGTCTCATTGAAATGTTGTTGGCAGCACAGTGTATTCCATTTTGTTCAACTAAATACATCCTTGATGACTTAAACCACACCCCCCACCCAGATTTGAGGATGGAAACTGGTGGACAACCAGGATGAAGCTTTCCAGCAAGCTGAGCTGATGCTAAAACGTGATGTGAAAGCACTGTAGATAACTGACTGGTCTGAGAGAATCGTCATTACCAGCGCCATCGCTAAATGCAAGATTAGTTTTACCGTAGGAGCCAATGGTGTAGTGGGCAGCACTCCAACATGTGTTGCTTTCGCACTTTCGGTGACCCGAGTTCGATTCCCGGCTTGTGGTCATTTGCCAATCCCATACCCTCTCTCCTCCCTGTATTTTCCTCTCCTCTCCTCTATCACTGTTTAAATAAAGGCAAAAAGGCCAAAAAAAAAAATTATATAACTTGAACCTTTAACCGCCCTCCACCTTCATCTGACTTAATGGCTGACGATTTTGCCTCTTTCTTTGTGAAGAAAGCTAACACTATCAACAATCTGTTCTCTTGCACATGCTCAAACTCCTGACCTACCCATCTTCTTCAGGCCATTGCTCCATTGGTTATCCCTGCTCTCACCCACATGACCAACTTATCTCTTTCCACTGGTACATTCCCCAAAGCTTTTAGGCCCGGATAACACGGCTACTGAAGAAACCCACAATTAATCTTGCAATGTTAGAAAACTACAGACCGGTATCTCTCCTTGCCTTCATTGCCAAGACTCTTGAGCGTGTGGTTTTAGACCAGCTCTCCTCCTTCTTCACACAAAGTAACCTCCTAGACAGCAACCAGTCTGGATTCAAGAGCGGTCACTACACTGAAACTGCGCTGCTCTCAGTCATAGAAGCTCTAAGCAGACAAGGGCAAATAATCTGTACTGATCCTACTGATCTGTCTGCCACTGTGGACATTGTCAATCCCCACATCCTCCTGTCGACCCTCAAGGCTATAGGTGTCTCTGGTATGGCACTACTATGGTTCAGGTCTTACCTCTCAGGGAGGTCATTTAGAGTGTCCTGGAGAGGTGACTTCTCTGAACCCTAACGTCTCAATACCGGGGTACCTCAAGGCTCAGTGTTTGGACCACTGCTCTTTTCCATGACACTGACATGACATTCCTGGGTTCTATCATTTAGAAACATGGCTTTTCCTACCTCTGCTGTGCCACTCTGGATGAAGGATTATCATCTCCATCTGAACTTTGCAAAGACAAAACTGTTTGTCATATCATCTGGCCCTAAGATTCATCACAATCTTTTCATTCAACTTGGTTCTTTGACCATTATGCCTTTCAGGAAAGCCAGAAACCTGGGTTTGGTCATTGATGGTCAGCTTAGTTTCACAGAGCATGTTGCCAGCACCGCCTGCTCTTGTAGATTCATCCTCTACAACATTAGTAAAATTAGACCTTTTCTATCTGAGAATGCTACACAAGTTCTAGTCCCAGGCTCTTGTCCTGTCCAGACTGGACTACTGCAATGTGCTACTGGCCGGACTCCCAGCCAGCACAACCAAACCCACTCTGAAGTGGTATTAAACTTAATAGAAAAGCTAACCAAGCCAAAGTAAAGTGAGCTGGCACTACCCGACATGTGGGGTCTATGAAATGGAAAGACTGCTGCTCCAGAAAGCCTCCTGCAGATGATCCACTGGAATTGCACAACTGTCTGCCGAACACAACAGTGCAGTTGGAGGGCATATGGACTACTTGTGGATCATGTCAAGTTGGGAATTGTGAGAATCACTATAATCAACCTCGATGGGAGAAAGAGTGTGACGACTAATTGTAAATCTATTAAAGGTCACAGTGCAAAAACTTATACAAAATAAACCAGAATAAGAGGAAACAACTGAAGAAAATAGTAAAGATATGTATAAATAAGAAAAGTATTAAAAAAGGCAAAAAACCTTATAAAACTTAAAAAAATAAAAGGGGTTAACGATACTGAGCCTTCACATGGCAGCCCTCTTTTGACCAATTTTACAGTACAACACAGTTCTAATGAATTAATTTTTTATTGGAATCAAAAGAATGGTTATGAACTACAGAAAACACAGAAACTAGGCAAAACAATATGGGATAGGAGAAATATGCAAATATTACTTGTACTTGTTTTTTTCGCATAAATATGTTTGTAACCAATTTCTTTAATATATAATTGTACTTGTAATCACTCATCTATTTTTCAAATATGCTTATTAGAATATTACATGGTCAAAACATGTATCTGGCACCAGTATTCCTGGTTTAGGGGGAATACAAGGGAGTAATGGTAATTTTAAGGACCTGACGGCTGCCATTTTGAAAATGGGGCCTTTCTTGGAGTCAAACTTTGGTAAACTTTTAGTATGTTGTTAAGTACATCTGATACTACTGTAAACCACAGAGAAACCTTTTGTTAGAATTTTTTAGGGTCAAACCATATTTGCAGCTGACTATGTATACAGTAGGCTATTTCTGGAGGTTGCACGCGTTTAACTGTGTCTAACAACAACAGGTCACGCGCATATAATGTTGTGTCAATAATAGCCTACACATTTGAAGTTTTGCTTTAAGTAAATAGATATAGTAGATTTATAAACGGGGTGACTGACTATGTCCCAGCTTGCCTTCTGCATTGTGTATAAAAGAAACAGAGACTTAGTCCTTTGGCTGGTTCAGTGGTGTTTATTTATGTATAGGTGGAAACATGCAGTTATTAGCTGTTAAATAAGCTATTGTGTATGTCCCTGCTCTCGCATCTCAGACCTCATGTGGACTGACACAAATACCAAATTTATACAGCTCTATGTTTCACAGCAAGAAAATAAAATAACAAAAACAATAATAATATAATAATGTTATTTTAAAGCCAAGACAGAATTAAACCCAAAGCAGTTATATTTGAATTGATGGTATCATGTATCAAAAATATACATCACTGTACAATAACTCAACTCACTTTATTTCTAGAGCACTTTCAAAAACCATAATAGGGGAGAGTGGGGCTTACTGGGTAAATTTTTGGTTGGCACACAGTTCAATTACAGTACACTAAAGGGCGCTGCCACAAAAATCTGACATTAAAATGACTGCCCTCTTGACCTGAACACGAAAATCATTGAATGGTCACTAACTGTTGAGGTGTGGATAGCTTTAATATTTTACAGTGTCAAAACAAAAAAACTTTTTCCCACACTAAATACATTTTACAATGATAGATAGAGATATATAAAATGTAAGGATTTCAGTGTATATAGATTACCTATATTTTGACATGAAATTAAAAACTTTCTGATGAGTGATTCTATGTGGCTAACATCATTTCAGTTAATTGATGTGTCCTAATGTGGGTGGGGTTAGTTGACACACTGATTTGGGGGTTGGTAGACACATGTGCATACTGCATTATTTCTGTTACTCCTTATACTTACACACATACACAAATTCACACACTTACACACACACACACGGCACACACAATAAACGTATGTTAAAAATAATAAATATTGTATTATAATATATCATAATACAGTATATAGTAGGCCTATATATATATTATAATATAATATATATATATAGACACCATCATATTATAGTAATACTATTATATGTTGTATATTTATAAATATAATAACTGTCTGGTGTATCTTAAGAGAATAGCTGGTCTGAGAAAGTTTGGCTTCAGTGCCACACACCACACACACACACACACACACACACACACACACACACACACACACACACACACACACACACACACACACACACACACACACACACACACACACACACACACACACACACACACACACACACACACATTCTGGTTTCCATGTTTTGTGGGGACATTCCATAGACGTAATGCATTTTATACCATATAAACTGTATATTCTATTCCCCTTACCTGCCCCATTCCCTAACCCCAACCATCACAAAAACCTTTCTTGTACCTTAGATTTTCAATAAACATCATCTTGTTTGATTTATAAGCTTGTTTCCTCAAGGTCACAAAAACAATGGTATTCCTATCTTTGTGGGGACAATTGGTCCCCACAACGTGATAATTACCAGGTACACACACACACACACACACCCCACACATACAAATTAATGTAATTAATTAATATAATTTAGTTTGTTTTGAGTTTTATGGGAATAGCAAACCTGGGGAAGTTTGTCTTCAGTGCCACTCATACACAAACACCCATACTAAAATGATAAATAATTTGGCTAAATAATCTGCTTCTGTTTTGAATTAAATGCTTAAGTTCTTTATATTTGTCACCTCATTCTTTGTAACTATAGCATCTGTGACAACCAACCCCCATACTGGGGCTGGTTGGCACAGGTGCACAACAAGACTTTAATGATGAATAAAAAAAAATGTAGGAATAGTTTGTGAGAAAATAAATGGCTTGATACTGCACTTGAGAGGAATGGGACGAAAGCAACTTGACTGTAAACAAAAGTAAGAAAAGCTATTCTTGTGTTTTTAAATGTACATTTAGTCCATTGAGTAATGATATCAGGAGGATTATTAACAGTCACTGGCACATTATTCAAAGTGATCCTCAGTTAATGAATATATTTCATGATCCACCACTTTGTGTTTCTTCTAGGAGTTCTAGTCTGAGGGATAAGCTTGTTCATGCAGACACTCATGTCTCTTCTCCAACTACTAAACTACGTTTAGTGCAACGTTTCCAGCGCAAGTTTGAATCTCTCTCAGTCAGGGGGAGATTGACTGACTAACTGTCTACTCGCCACCAAACAGTCATTTACACAGAAACCTTTTAAAGGTAACGTTACCACATTTATTAATGTATTTATTATGTTGTTTGACTACACCACAGTTATGTAAGTGGAAAATTAATTCATGTTTAGGTGTTTTTTCTCAAAGTTTAGTGCAAACGTTTCCCGCGCAAGTTTGAATCTCTCTCAGTGAGGGGGGGGGGGGGTTGACTGAGACACTGTCTACTCGCCACCAAACAGTAATTTACACAGAAACCTTTTAAAGGTAACGTTACCACATTTATTAATTTATTTATTATGTTGTGTGAGTACACCACAGTTCTTTACGTGGAAAATTAATTCATATTCATGTGTGTTTTCTCACAGTTTAGCACAAAAGTTTCCAGCACAAGTTTGGATCTTTACCATTAAGGGTGGCTGACTGTTCTTGACCAACCATCATTCACACCCAAAAACTTTAAAGGTACCACATTTATTTATGTTGTGAGTATACCACAGTTCTGTCAGTGGAAAATGTATTCAAATTTTTGTGTTTTCTCACAGATAAGTATGAACGTGCCCAGAGCAGTTTTCGATCTTTACCATTAAGAAGGCTGACTGACTATCCTCTACCATCCATCATTAACACAACAAAAACTAAAGAAATGTTACTCCATATGAACCTATTCATTTTCTCATTATGCTGTGAGTACACCAATGTTTTATCAGTGAAAAAATGTATATTTGTGTGTTTTAAGGACAGATGTGGCCCTGTTAAAAATGTTTAAATGTTGTTTGGTTTAAGGAACAGCACACTGATTTTGTTTTAAAATATTCCTGTTTGGACAGTCTGTTAAAGTCATAAAGGAATACTTGATATATTTCATAAGTAAAGTGTAAATGTAATATTAGTTTTTAATGTTGTGAATTTGGACTGAACAGCACACTTGCTTTATGCTATAAGTGCAGTTTATTATTAGTTCATGTGTTAACTAATGAACCTTATTGTAAAGTGTTACCCAATTATTTGTTCATTATGTTAAAATATGTAAATCAGTTTTACAATTTATTAAAGCTGCTTATACTATTTATGTAAACTGTTTTTATTTATATTCCATTGCACCTTTAAACAGGTCTAAATAGCAACTAGCAAATATGCACATGAAATTAAACTTGTTGAACTCACCTCAACATGTATTTTACAATCATTTAACTCGTCATGGGTTAAGCTGAAGTCACTGTTACAAACTCTACACCATGCAAGATTTTAACTCTTTTAAGACAGGGATACACTTTCGTGTAGTCTGGTGTAAAATGTGTCTTATATTTTCGCTTTTGGGGCACTCTCCCTCTGCCATGGCGCTCCTGTTTCTAGATACCCTGATAGTGTGGTCCGGGAGAAGAGATAAAAGCCCGCCCACAATGACAATTGATTGGTTGATGTTCTGAAACAGGCCAATCAGGATGCTCTCTGTCTTACATGCGCTAAATGAGGCAAACACACACACAGACGCAAGGTCTCCCTCTCTGCCGTGCACGCGTTAAATTCTGTATTCACATAGCTTTTCGAAAACCGGGACATTCAGTGTCCCAGGAGAGTTGATACATTTCCCGGGACAGGTTATTAAAAAGAAGGACAATCCCGGTAAAACCGGGACAGGTGGCAACCCTAGTTGGTGCGGCCTCGGAGCGCACCAAAATACATTGTATCATTTTTCAGTTAGTGCTGTCCGTGTTCACATTTTTTTTTTACTCGAAATGCCACACCGTAGACCATGTAACAACGGTCAGCGCTGTCATTGGTCTCTGACAGCTCTTACCGTCTCATGACCACCCCCACGTTTCCAGGACAACCAGCCTGACAGGGAGAGCGCAGCTATCAAGATGTGGAGTAGGGCTGCACGATTAATCGAAAAAGAATCATGATCTCGATTCATACATATAGGCGATCTTCATTTTAAATGACGGCGATTCACTTGCTTTTACAGTATTTCCCTGTATTCAGTTTCTGCGTTCAAGTGTTCACGTATTTACATTACAACAACCCAAGAATATCAGTCAAACTTGCTAACACACACTCATACAGGGTAAAACCAAACCCTATTCATTCACCCAGAGGCGGCCTTAGCTATGTTTTAACCGTTTCAATTGAAACGGGCCCCGCCCTAAAGGAGGGCCCCAGCCCGGCGCAAGAATGTTTGAACGTGGGGCTATGATTCCTGCACGGGGGAGCTCACATTGTCAGTTCCAGTGGATGTTAAGCAATCACATATCTTTCATTTTGAATCAATTAAGTTCTGCTCTTTATTTTCTCTCGGACGTTCATACGCGCTTTAGCCTATAGAAATCGGATTATTAATATGAAATGAATGTATTTTATAAAAAAATATAGAACTGCATTAATATTTATTATATGTCATTTAAATTATTTTTAAAAGTCAATTCTTTCATTTTTATAAATCAATGTAGAATCGTTTACAGCAGCATCACAGTGCTTCATAAAAACTCTCAGAAAACGTGCACATGTGGATAATTCTAGAGGTTTAATTCTTCTTTAGCATCGGGATCACTAGACGAGAGCTTATAATGGCCTTCTTTTTGTGAAAACCGACATTTCTTAATTGTGTTACCTGTCGTAGTTAGTCCGTGCGCATTCATTCCGACAAATTGTCACAAATGGAGAGAATATCAATTGGAAGTACTCATCGCTATATGCCCTATTTATTCCCTTCGAATATCAGAGCTGTGCAGAGAGTTGCGCAATTGTGTCTCATTGCGTGACGGTGACCGCTAAAATACACTTGGAGAATAGAGCAATGAAAACATTGTCATTTTAATTTGATCTGGAGTGAAAGTTTAAGCGGCGTTCCCTTCCCGAAGTGCCCTTCAAGGCGCAAAAACGCAGTTTTGAATTCGACCATGCTCTCTCTCTTATCAGGCTTGGCTGTGTAAGTGCGATTCCAGGTTTTTAATACGTTTTTTAGGGGCTGATTTCAATGGTGTTTTTTTTAATAATATGATTGGATTTATACTAACCTTAATGCAGTATTTAATTGTATTAAAAAATGTGTATAACATCTGTGAGCATTTACTGACTGCCTTTTTATATATTTTGTGCATGACGGCATTTTCCTCTAACGCAACATCCACACAATGTTCCATTAAATGAACATAATGACCAAGAACTTTAGATAAATGAGGGGTGATATTATTTTACTGTGGCTTGGAAATCTTCTATTTTTGTTTTGCTCCCGCATCAAAGTATGTAAACTGTTTTTATAATAGCCTATTGAACATAGATGCCGTCAGCTCTCGTTCAGATTTTAATTGAGCACGAGGCGACACAATCGCTGGACAAAGATAAACTTATCAGGGAATTCTCAGCACCCAAACACAGAAGGGTGGATTTCTAAAAAGGTTTAGGTGAAATCTACGCTCGCCGCCAGGTGAGCTGTCTATGGTGCTGAAAAAACGCGGAGCCCATCCTTATTTATAAGTTCGGTTCAGTGTCAGTCAGACACTTGTCTTGTTTGCTTTTGTTAAATAATTCAAGTTGAGGGGATGTTTGAGATGTTTTTTTTAAAGTCAGCCCAGACAGCTGAAAATATACTGCGCAAATCAATTAAGCAGAGAATTTAGCGTCCATGAAAGGGCGAGGCAACTATAATTGTATAGTTTTAATTAAATAAGGTTGGATCATTTCTGTTGAGCTGCCTGTTCGTGAAGCTGAAAGTGCACGTAATAAAATAATACATCATTGATGCAAACCAACAGGAATCCTTGCTTTTTGCTCTATTATGCTTATGTTTTATGTGGGTAGGGCCTCCTATTAGTAATTGAAACGGGCCACCAGATGCTTAAGGCCGGCTCTGCATTCACCAATCAGACCCGATCGTTTCTCTCCTCTCTCTCATCTCGTTTGCGGTGTTCCGCTGTCACTCGCGTGACGTATAACAAGGCGGCAGACCTAAACACAGTCGTTTACTTGGTGGATCTGGAGCGGCAATTTTCACAAAAAAGAGAGGATAAACGAGTGTCACTGTGGAAAATCCTGGTGGCGACGGAGAAAGTGAAGATGCAACAACATTGGTTTCGAAAAAAGGCAAGGAAATTATTTACCTCAGGCTCCGGACGTTTCTAAATCGGAAGGCTGCAACCTCAGGAGGTCGCATGCAGGCTGTATACGTCATCAAGCCTGGTTCATTTGAGTTAACGGAGCATTACATTCGCAAGTCATTAACATACTTCAACAATTTATTATTAATTAAAAATAATAGTCATCTTTATAATGTTAATTGTTAATATTCTGAAATTAGACAGTCTTTATGATGCGCAGTTTAGAAATGCGACCTCCAGAGAGGCTGCAGCCTTCACATTGAGAAACGGCCTCTGTGCGTTCCCCATTAGAAAGGGTTTTTCGCACAAGGGGAACATTGTTACATGTCTGCGTTTCTCTCTGATGCCTCAAAATGTTGATCTTTTAGTCTTTTAAAGGTTTAACGTTAGTGTTTTTAAAGTTTTAAGGTTGGCCAGTTTGATAGTACAAAAAGAACAGGTGCAATTTAACAGCTAACAAATTTTAAATTATTCTAAATTTAAGGGGTCTAAAATAAGAGAGACTTTTAAGAAACGTTATTATAACTGAAAGTCCTGTAGCACATTTTTTAGTTAAGTGCATAATAAATGTTTTTGTTAAAATAAAGAGAATCGGGTGAGAGAATCGGGATCTCAATTCCCATGGAAAAAATCGGGATTCACATTTTAGCTTGAACCGTGCAGCCCTAATGTGGAGATAAACGATGCACGTCTTTGGGAAGTTTCTTTGCTTTAACGCTGTAAGAATCTAAAAGATGTACCTTTCCCACCCCCACTAGTTAACTTGTAAGCAAACCCAATATATATCTATATATCCTGTTTAAATTCACATTATATGTTCACATGGTTTTGATAATCCTTTTCAGGGTGGCATTTTCTCTAATCATATATTTTGATGACAAGCTCATCCTGTCTTTAAGGTTTTAAATATATACAATGCATATTATAGAAATTCTATGTGTCTGGTTTGATCTTTGTATAACACACTTTATTTTCTGGCCTGATTCAAGTAAAGTTTTCCCCAGTGATTGATGATTTTGCAAATGCTATGTTTAGGAGATATTATGAAATATCCTTTGGTTAACTGCAGGTTGGTTGTGGTTGGGGCAAGGAGGGTATTTTAGGAACATGTGTCAGACCCTACTTCCCTATTCCACTCTCCCCTTCCTCATTTGCACCATTCAACTGTCTTAGTCATGTGATTGTTTTCCAGACATATTTGTCACTGTGTTGATCACGAGATTGTGCCAGACATTACCCAGGTGACTAACGTTTCCTTTTTGCATCCTATATAATGTGAAGGATGTCTAATAAAATTTGGTCTATGATTGAACGGCATTTGGTGTCAGTCTCTTTCATGATCCTCTGATATCAGATTTCTCTGCTGCTCACCTCAGATCCTTACCTAACAACCTAAGTACCGAACTTAAAAGAAACTCTCATACCTCTAGACCTGCTTAGAATTAGATTCTAACAAACGCGAAATTGCGTAGCTGTTCTATTAAAGCCTTTCTCACGGAGCTGTTTGCTAAAAAGCCCGTAATGTCACTATTTGTGTGTGGAGGAGAGCTATGCATTTATAAAATCATCAGCTCAAACATAAAGGAGACAGCGAATCTCTGAAACAGACCAGGGAAGGCTTGTTTGTTGTTAACCCACAATATAACACCGGGTTCACGTCACGACGGAAGCACAGTGGCTCAAACATGTGGAGAACTTCCTGTATTTGGTTCGGCCCGAGGTCCAGCAGTGTTCACACCACAGGTGGGTCGCCCAGAGTTCGGCGACAGCTGCTCCGAGACCACCTGTTTAGAGTGGTCTAGGAGCGGCCGTCTAGTGCGCACCCGAGTGCGGCTGTTGTGTTCACACTGACCCAAACTAACCGTACTCGGAGAGACACGTCATTTAGGCCGACCTAAACAGTGTATGTGTGAAAACACCCTTAATCACTACCTGGTTCTCTGCCTGCCATCATTAATAGGAAAGATGAAGCGAACTACTGAAACTTTTATTTCCAGATTTACAATTATCAGTTATTTGTTATGTCATGTGTTACAGTACTTGACATTAGGTTCCTTGACTAAAATATATAAGCATCAATTTAGAAACTCTGAATTGGGTTATATTTTGTAAAATGTATGTACATAGAGATAAAATACTGTTATTTTGATATTTTTATGAAAATATTGAGGCTTTTATCCAAAGCGACTTACAGTGCATACAGTATATTAAAGTTTGTTAAACCTATAACTAATCTCTTAAAACACCATGTTTCCCTCATCTTTTATGTTTTAGAATAGAGTATTTATATATATTTTATTAATGTATTAGGCCTACCTGTAATATTGTTAATACATATGCAAAATGTTCCCCTAAATATATCTTGCCTACACTATCTGTTGCAAATCAACTGTTCCAAAAGGTAGTTTACAAGAGAAACTACTAGACCAGACTACATTTTATGTGCAAGTGGAAAGAATAGTTGTCTAATTTGAATGTGTGAACAGACTAAAAAAGTTTGCTCACAATTTATTAGTTGTCTATTCCTTTAGTCTGTGAGCCTAGTAGGCCTATTTTCTGGAAAATCTGCACCTCTTTGTGGCTTTAACACTCTGGGGTCGACTGCGGCGTGGGCGCCACAAACTCTTTATTTTTCAATCACTCCGCAAAGAGACTTAAATTACTCAGCTGATTTTTGTCATACAGATATGATTTATACATCATTTAAAACGTTAAAGTGTCTAGTTTTTTTCTGTCCACTCCTAATAAAAACAGAATGTTGTGCTTTTCGCAAAATTAAGAAAATAAACATGATGCGTTTTTGTTCTCTCTCCCTCAGTGAAGTCCTTTCAGAAACATGTCAGAAAAATTTACTGTAACTTAACGAATACTTGTCATAGAAACAAAAGATAAATGTCTACATAATGCTTGGAATGTCTGCTGAGATCAAAAACAGATATTGTCAGTCGGTGTAAACTAGGGATGCACCGAATCCAGGATTCGGATTCGGCCGAATACTGGGCTTTTTGACGGGGTTCGGGTTCGGCCGAATCCTAGATTTTTTTTCCACCGAACCGAAACCTAGGCTTGCGCTACGCTGGTCGACGTCACGCGGCCGTTGATTACACACATCGGGTGCTGACGTGGAGATGAGCTTTTTCTTTCGGTGAGCTTTAGGGGCTGGACACACCAAAACTTTTAAACACGGCTGAAAACGCCTTGAGGACACCAAATGCCAGCTGTTTTTCAGCTGAGCGCTTGGTAGCTGTGATGCTTCAGCTGTGAGCCGGTTGGTTGCTGTGGTAATGTCCCGCCCCTCCTCCATTGTAATTGGACGGCCGTGTGAAAACTGACATTGACGAGCGGAGCTTCTCACTCAAAGTTAAATATTGTTTTCAGCGCGGAGCTGCTTGCTTATTGGAAAAACGAGCGTGTCGCAACGCATCGCTTTCATTATGCATAGGCTTATGGTAATTGTCAAAATAGTTTTCCAACTTGTCATCCTGGCATAATGTACAGTTAAAATTAAATAAAATGAAAAATACATGCTGTGGACGTTGTATAATTCATTAATGTGTTTTACTGTGTTAATGGAATAAGGATGCGAGTAGGATTCGGTATTCGGTTTCGGCCGAATCTTAAACGGTGGATTCGGGATTCGGCCAAACCTAAAAAATCTGGATTCGGTGCATCCCTAGTGTAAACTGTATGAGAAGGAGGAGATGTACCGTCTTTCTCCTGTTACCTGTTTTTATGTAATGAGATGAGATCGCCACACCCCCGCGCCATTGAAGTGAATGAGCAGAGACATCCATATGCATAACTCATATGCCTCCTGCAGTCAATGGATACGCAATCCACAATCCAGTCTCTCTATTCCTTGTTATGCTGAGTTGTTTCATCCGAGTGCAGTGTTTCCCCTACCATTATATAAGGGGGGCGCCCCGCCCTCCTAATGGCTTGACCCGCCCCCCTTGAAGGCCAAGAAAATTTGATTTAATTTTCTTTAAAGCGACTGGTCGAGTTTATCATGACTTTCCCACACACACGCGGGCATTCTCTCCCTCTCTTACATGCTATATATGCCCACGCCGCGCACATCTTTTGTAGTAACTCTGTGTAACAGTAACATTGTATGATGTCATATTTCTGAATTTGCGAATGACGCGATTTGGGCGGTGCAATTGCCGCGGAAACACGCGCTTTTCCCTTTAAACACGTCTTCGCGCAAGTTGAAAATATGCAGCCAAGCGAAAAAACTCAGAGCAGCTTCAAGAACGCTCACGCATGACCATTTGACATGAGGTGTGTGTGTGTGTGTGTGTGTGTGTGTGTGTGCGTGTGTGTGTGTGCGCGTGCATGCATGTTTGTGTGTGAGTGCATGTCACTGTTACGGTCATTTTAATTTATCATATAATTATTTATAGGTAGAACACAGCAACAAGACAGATGTCAGACACCTGAAGCACATCAACATGGTTCTGCTGGTGACCAGACAAGGGCCTTTGTGAACCATCCACCTGAAGTTCCTGAACATGTTAGCCATGAGTGGCAAGAAACAAACTGGCAGCCAAAAAAATTTCCCTTTAATGAGAGGCCTCTTAGTTATGCTGCTGCTCTTGATTCAGAAGAACCTAAAGACTTGTTGGGCTGATGACCCTCCAACTGAAAACATTCCTAGAGCACCCTGTTCCATTTTTGACAAAACCTACTTGCGTTGAAGTTGTAATTAAAAATGAATGCATGAAGATATATATATATATATATATATATATATATATATATATATATATATATATATATATATATATTTAAAGCAGAGGCTTGGTTCTTTACTTCGATATATAACATGTTTATATATTCATTGCAGAAAATATTCTAAGGGCCATCAAAATTTGGTGAAAATCGTAAAAAATGCTGGCGGTGGCTGGCAACTTTTTTGAAAACGCTGACTGAAAAAGAGTTAAGCCGTACTAGCGATTGTAGTAATAATGTTATGCATAGAAGAGGGTGCTAAGTTAAGCCAAGGTCAACTGGCTTTTTTAAGTCAAGAGGGAAAAGTCCTAGGAGGGAAAAGACTTGAGAGAGAACCAGACATAGCTGATTCTATAAAGGATATATCAATTAATAGGTACGATTCTGTACTAGTAATCGTAGTAAAAATGTAACGTATAGAAGAGGGTGCTACGTTAAGCCAATGTCAGTTGACTCCCCAGGGGTTGGAAAAAATCCCTTGGAGAAAAATCCTCCTGGCTTTTTTTAGTCAGGGGGGAAAAACCTTGAGAGAGAGCCAGACATAGCTCTTCTGTAAAGGATATATTATGTAATAAGTACGATTATATAAAATTTTATGGGAATTAAAACACTTAATTAAAGTTAATTAAATGTTGGTTATTGGTTAGACATTGGCTGGGCAAAACTTGAAGGAACGCCAGTAGAGTCAGTGGTGTGTGATGACCTTCACGGCAGCCAGAACTGGGTCTGTTAGTCTCATTGTCCTCGGGATAGAGGACGAGACAGGGAAAGACAAACAAAATCCTATTAACGTAGGGGCCGTTCACATGTAATGCAAGCATCATACAGTATTGTGGTTTAATATCTACTCGGTTCCAGGCAGGCTAACTATTGTACATAAGTATATTACCCAGATGAGTAATGTGAATGCTTTGTTCTGGACAAGCTAACTATTGCGGATAACATCTCTGTTACATATGTAATCCTCGTTCCCTGAAGGAAGGGAACGGAGAGGTCACGAATTGGGAACGCGCCTCACTGGACCAGTCTACTTCGAGAAGGCAAGTGCAGGTATAAAATCAGCTATTTGCTCTGAGAAAGCTGAGCACAGTGCATGGCATAATTCAGCAATGGAACAGAACTGTGGCGACCGGACGTGACGTCTCCATTCCCTTCCTTCAGGGAACGAGGGTTACATATGTAACCAAGACGTTCCCTTTCAGTTGGTCACTAAGACATCACGTTGTGACCGACGAATTGGGAAACCCTACCAAAGCGCCACAGAAGGGGAACCCTTCCAGTCCCTGCAAAAACTCTCCGCCCTCCGCGTAGGGGGTGGATCCCAAGGCTTACTGCAGAAGGCCAGTCACTACTTGTTCCTTAACCCACGATAGTGAACTAGCGAACTGGGAAGAAAACTCATCAGGCGGAACTAAGATCGCTGTGAAATTACCCTCTGAGGGGGTCTACCACTTGGGGACATCTTGAGGACTCAAGTTCATGACGTGAAACCCTCTTAGTAATATCTCATACTAGGAGAAGGCGAAGCGAGCTCCGCTAGGGAAAGGTAAGAGACTTCCATAGAATACAAGCAAGGGAACCCTCGAGCGACCGCAATGCAGATGCCTAGCCCAACACAGGTTCTCAAGGATGCAGTGAGAGGCTGACAGCAGACAACAGGCGACAATGGGTTGTCTCTGAAGATGCAAACAGAACTATCTGTGCTCTGCTGAAACGTTTCCAAATCAGCTGAACCGACTGGGGTTGGAGTGGCCACTCGCCGGGGCTCGCTGCTCGTGAGAGCATGTCTGCTGCTGTGTTCAGCGACCCCGAGATGTGAATGGCATGAAGATACCTCAGATTTTTCAGACTCCAAAGGAGGAGATGATGAGCGAGATGCGACAGGCAACGGGAGTGCAGACCGCCTTGGCGATTGATATACACTACAGCCGCAATGTTGTGCAAACTAATACATATTTACCTCGAATCTCATTGATGAAACGGACGAGCGCAAGATATACAGCCTACAACTTGCTGCAATTTATATGCCAGTGCAGCTGGGGTGATGTCCAAATCCCAGAGGCAGCAAGCCCGTTGTACGTGGCCTCCCACCCTGTGGTGGGGGCATCTGTGCATACAATGGCTTGCCTGGAGACCTGTCTCAGTGGAACACCTGCCCTGAGAAATGCTGGGTCTAACCACAGGGTGAACGTGAGAAGGCATCTCAGTGTAATTATAATACGGTGAAAGCCTCTGAGCCACGCCCTCCTCAGGAATCGGTCGTGAATCCAATGCTGAAGCAGTCTCATATGGAGCAGCCCGAGCAGTGTCACAGCTGCAACTGCTGCCATATGCCACAGAAGTCTCTGAAACTGTTTCAGTGTTAAGGCAAGCCAGAATTGACCAAATCCTGTTCCATACCGAGAAAAGAGATTCTCTGCTCTGGGCAAAGTTTGCTCTTTTCCCAGTTGACCTGAAGACCAAGACAGGCGAGGGGTTTGAGTACACAATCTACACTCACCGGCCACTTTTTTAGGTACACCTGTCCAACTGCGCGTTAATGCCAATTTCTAACCAGCCAATCACATGGCAGCAACTCAATGCATTTAGGCATGTAGACATGGTCAAGACGATCTGCTGCAGTTCAAACCGAGCGTAAGAATGGGGAAGAAAGGTGATTTAAGTGACTTTGAAAGTTGCATGATTGTTGGTATTTCAGAAACTGCTGATCTACTGGGATTTTCACACACAACCATCTCAAGGGTTTACAGAGAATGGTCCGAAAAAGTATATCCAGTGAGTGGCATTTCTGTGGGTGCAAATGACTTTTTGATGCCAAAGGTCAGAGAAGAATGGCCAGCCTGGT